>NW_022992185.1:605164-696206 GCF_902827175.1 Gymnodraco acuticeps
GAGAACACATTTCACTGTGTGTGCTGTGTGCTCTGCATGTGTGACCATTAAAGAGGGTTTCATCCCTCCCAATTCTTCTTCTTCTTCTTCAACACCCATATAAAACAGAACTTTAAACAGATTAACTTTTTCTTTCAACATTTATTTGAACAGCAAGTGGAGGCAAAAGTGACTGCACCCAAAACAATAAACCTGCTAGCTAACTAGCCTAAACTCAGTAACAGAATGTGGGCAACACGTTCTTCTCCACAGCCGCACAACCTCTGAGTCAGACGTCACTTCCCCCTTTTCTATCCTACGGGTACAGCCGTACAGCCACTCCCCCTAAACCCTGTTGTAACAACATAATAAACTTTTTGGGGATGCAGCTTGGGATGTGAGGACATGGCTTAGAACGGGCGTGTCGCCTTCTGTCCTGCCAGTGTTGGCAGGACATTAATTAAAATGTCGAACTCGGACTTCATTTTAAGGACATTTCGGCCAGGGGTGTAGAGCTATATTTGTTTAAGCACCGGATTGGCAAAACAGGAGAGTGTGTGCACCAGTCTGCCTTGATCTATGTAGGCTATTCATGTCTGCCTCTCACAGTATCTGCTGCCCGCAGCTGTTTTATAGAAGGAACACCTCCTTCACTTCATTAAATCTCTGCAGCACCGGCAGCGGGAGGGTTAACTCAGCCTCTGAGAAGAGGAGCGCGCAGTGCCTTTCACGCACCGCCTTTCACGCACCGCCTTCACTGTGTTTACTTTCAGAATCATTAGAAAGGCCAAAGAGCAGTGTGGCTGATGTGTTTTAACTACACACACCTCTACACACACACACACACACACACACACACACACACACACACACACACACACACACACACACACACACACACACACACACACACACACACACACACACACACACACACACACACACACACACACACACACACACACACACACACACACACACACACACACACACAATTTAAGCGCAGACTTTTGTTCCTCCATGTTACGTTGTTATTGTTTCACTGAGCGGACCCGCACATTTTTTTCAAACGCTCCCCTTTTTGGTCCATCTGCGCGGTTTTGTGCGCTGTGATGATTCGGCTGTACCTTTAGTAATGAATATTAAATGTTGTGAGGAAATATTTCCACCAATAATTCCAATAAGTATTCCAAAATGTATTCACTTCAGGTTTACGAAAGTAACTGTAATCAGATTACTCGTTTTTCAAATGTAACGCGAGCTGAATACAGTTTTGATTTTTGTATTCTGATTACGAAACACCGTTACATGTATTCCGTTACAACCCAACCCTGGCCACACCCCACTGGGCTGGGCTGGGCTGGGCTGGGCCGGAACACTTACAAATGTGGGCCGGTAGGATTTAGGCAAAAAAAATGTTTTTCATTTTTTTTTAATAAACTTTTATTTATTTATTTTTGGCCCTCCGGCCCACCCACAGCACCGGCCCACCGGGGAAACTCCCGGTATTCCCGATGGCCAGTCCGCCCCTGACTGCACATACTGTAGTCTCTTGATCCTCCTTCACAACGGTCTGCTTTCCTTAGCAACAGTCTTCTAGCGTAACATTAACACACAATCACAGCACTTTGTCAAACAGCAAAACAGATTCGGGAGAGAAACATTTGACAAAGTGATCAGAAAATGTGTCGCAGCTCACCTGATGCAGGTTGATATGTTCTATCAGCTTGTGACAATCAATAGCTGCCCTCCCTCCTTCAGACTTCAGCTTAAGGAGTAACACTGCTGGGAGAGCCAGCAGTACTCTGTGACACACACACACACACACACATCTCAGTGGCTGAACATTAAATATGTGTGTGTGTGTGTGTGTGTGTGTGTGTGTGTGTGTGTGTACCTGTTCCATGTGTTGAGTGTGTGTTGTAGGCAGAGCGCAGTGCTGATGCTCTTTTCTGTGAAGGAGCACCTCTTAGACAACAGTTCAAAGAGGAAGTCACAAATATCATATTTTCCATGGCAACCAGAGAGGGCAGTCACTTCCATGTCATAGACAAGTTCCTGCACATACACAAAGAATCACACATGAAAACAAAACACACTGGATGTATTAAGGGCCACAGCAACAGGTCTCTCTTGCTTCAGTTTACAGCGTACACACCTGTAACCTGGACAGGATGTCAGGCAGACAGCTTCCTCTCTCTGACACTCTCTCATCCAGCTTTTCCACCGTCTGGTGGCTGCTGACATAAAATATATAAAAGAGTGACGTTTTTACCAAAGGCTGAACAATTCACATTTTGTTCATTGGTGCTCCTGAATAACATATAGGCGATTTATAATATAAATAGCATAACAATTATAATAGGTGAACAAATTGTCTTCATATTTTTTGCCCCCTGTGAACAAATGTGGTAATGTTTTCCATGTGCAGCAAGCCTCTCGGTGTTGATCTGAGCGCGTCTTTTAGGTGAAAGAAAGAAAGATGCATACTTATGCAACTGTTTTTGTAACCAAGGATGAACGAATAAATGACCTGAGTTTCAACAGTCACATTAAAACAGTTACTAAATCAGCCTACTATCACCGCAAGAATATATCTAGGATTAAAAGACTAATGTCACAGCAGGATTTGGAAAAACTTGTCCATGCTTTTATCTTCAGTAGACTCGACTACTGCAATGGTGTCTTCACAGGTCTCACTAAAAAATCTATTAGAAAGCTGCAGCTGATTCAGAACGCCGCTGCTCGAGTCCTCACTAACACTAAGAAAGTGGATCACATCACTCCTGTTCTGAAGTCTTTACACTGGCTTCCTGTGTGTCAAAGAATAGATTTCAAAATACTGCTGCTGGTTTATAAAGCACTGAATGGTTTAGGCCCAAAATACATTTCTGACCTCCTGCTAAATTATGAACCATCCAGATCTCTCAGGTCTTCAGGGACTGGTCAGCTTTCTGTCCCCAGAGTCAGAACTAAACATGGAGAAGCAGCGTTCAGTTATTATGCTCCAAATATCTGGAACAAACTCCCAGAAACCTGCAGGTCCGCTGCAACTCTGACTACTTTTAAATCCAGGCTGAAGACTTTTCTTTTTGTCGCTGCTTTTAATTACACTGCACTGTAACTTGTATTATGTTTATTTTTTCTTTATGCTTTTTAATGACTGTTTTTAAAGGCCATATTTCTTAAGGGTCACATGTCATGCTTTTCTGGTTATTACCCATCCCCTTGTATTATGTAGGTTTTTCTGCATGTAAACGGTCTGCAAAGTCACAAACCCTCAAAGTACACCCTGTAGCGAGTACAACTCTAACACAGAGAAGACCTGTCTGTGCTGCCCCAGAACGCCTCGTTGGGGATTTCTCTTTTTCCATTGTTTGCTTCCTGGGTTCTGTGACGTGTGAACACCCAAATCAACAACAAATGACCGGATTGGCCCAAATGGACCAATCTGTGGAGCACCTCACACACCAGGATCCCTTGGCTAACTAACAGGCAGTCCCATTGACTTGCATAGAGCTCCCTGAACGCTGGTAATAGACGAGTTGGGATCACGGAGAAATGCTCTTTGAAAACCACTTGCCTTGTGTTGAAAGGGGCTATATAAATAAACTTGCCATGCAACTAATATTTAAAACAATGTTTCATTATTAAACACAGCTGTTTAAACAATGCATAGTGATGAGGTGATGCATCTATAAGATTAATTATTGTAATTATCGTCTTGCAGTGTATTCCATAAATAAAATATAAATATTATATACCAGTCTGAGAGGAATGCCTCACTGCTTTATCAACTGTCCCTTTTAGGTTTTGTTGTTCTTTTCAGACCACCATCCAATATTAGCCAAAACAACAAATGATCAAGAGCTGTTTCCTTCTAACCGGCTCACTGCAATACTTTGCCTGTAAACATTTTAAACATTGGCTTTTCTGGTCTGTGTACTGTAAATCCTTTCTCCTGATTTTGCAGGGGATCCCGGCACAGTTACTAGGAACCAGTGTTGGGACTAACGCCGTTATTTTTGGCAGTAACTAGTACTCTAACGCATTACTTTTTTAATTCACTAACTCAGTTACCGTTACTACATGGTGCGTTACTCCGTTAGTTTTTTTTATATAGTCAACAGCCAGGCGAACAGAGATGAGTAAATGTACTTAGATACTTCCTGTGTCACATACGGAGACGTGCTGTGGGCGTGTTTGTGTTGTTTACTAACAAGACTATCATGGCGGCGGCGGAGCTCAAGTCTAGTTTCTCCACCTGGAGATATTCTCACTATTTCACTTTTGTTGAGCACAAAGAAAAGAAAGTTTCTGTTAAATGTAAGTTGTGTCCTGGCGGGTCAAAGATCCTATCTACTGCCCAAACCAGCAATTCAAATCTCTTCAAACATCTGCAAAAACAACATGCTGGGACGAAGCTAGTAGCTAAGACCACAGAGACTCAGCCGACGCCACTCCACCTCCACCTAAGCAACAGCGGCTGGATTTTAACCAAGGGACTGCTAGCCAGGGAAAAGTCGATAAAGCCATTGCACGGTATGTTGTAGAACACATGCAGGCTATTGCTACAGTGGAGTCACCCGCTTTCAGGGAGCTAGTTAGCATGATAGCATGTCCGGGCGGCACACGGCATATGGGACGGCAAACTTTTTCCAACTACCTGGAGAAAGAATATACAACAATGGAAAGCCAGCTAATATCGATGCAATCCAGATTGCATATAATGCATGTCAAGTTGATCAACAGATTGTATTATTCTCCAATGCAATAACAGTACTGAAAGGAAGGCTATAAGGGCATTAATGGGAGCAATTTTTTTAAGTAACTAAAACGATAGTTACGGCTGTAACTACTGTTCTATGAGTCCCGGATGACCGCCAGAGGCGGTGCTTTAAGCACTGGATATGTCCATCGCGCGCATGCGCAGCTCGAGTACCAATAACAACAAAGTCACCTGTGACCCACGTGACACCGGCTATATCAGCCGGTGTCGTCAGAGGATCTGTTCCCAGAATCTTCTCCCGAGCACACAATAATTCTGAGTGACAGGGAACTCTGGCGGTCATCCGGGACTCATAGAACCGTAGTTACAGCCGTAATTATCGTTCTATTTCGTCCCTACTGACCGCCAGAGGCGGTGCTTTAAGCACTGGATGACTTATACCAACAATGTCATGAAGAATCCAAGCCCTTGCTCACCACTGGAAGCAGCGGAGCTCGGCAAAAGGACCACGCCCAAAGAATGGGGAGTGGCGACATTGACCTGATGACAACTGGAGAATGTGCCAGAAGACGCCACGGCGTAGATGGTCTCCAGGGGCACCACCCTCAGGGCAGCCCAAGATGTTGAGATGCTCCTTGTAGAGTGGCATCTCAGCCTGATGGCAGGGGGCGGCCACTGGCCCCGTAAGCCTGTGAGATGGTATCGACAACCCAGTGGGGCAGCCACTGGTTAGAGGGCATAACCTCCTTTAGTGCCGCCAGGGCAAAATCAAGAGTTGCTCCTACTGCCGTATACAGGCAGTAGCCTTGATATACGCCCTTTGGGCACCCCCAGGGCACAGCAACTTCGACGTGCCGTACTCCTGAATGTCAAAGCGTGCCAGCTGGGCAGGCTGATTGAAGTGGGTTTGTGGAAGGACCCCGGGCCGGAATGCCACATTTGCCCAAAGGGCAACGCCTGAGAGTCCCACCTCGGGCATGTATTGTTTATGGAGAGGACATGCAACTCCCCGACTCGCTTCCCTGAGGCTATGGCAAGCAGAAATGCTGCCTTCGTGGGCAGCCACCTAAGCCCCACCTGGGCCAGGGGCTCGAAGGGAGGAGATGATAGGGCATCCGGCAGCAGGGGCAGGTCCCAAGCCGGAGCCCTCGGGGTGCTAGGGGGACGCTGCCGTAAAGCCCCCTCTCATAAAGAGGGACACCGACCTGTGGCACCCCGCCGTGGCGCCGTGGCGCCGTCGACCCGAACATTTTGGGCAGAAATCGCAGCCACATAAATTCAGAGTGGAGTGAGAACGTCCACTATCTAGAAGGGACTGTTGTCTAAGCAACAACGTACATGCTGTCCCCAAGGAACACGCACATTCTTGCCCCCCAGTTGGGGTAGAAAGTGCGTGAGTGCAAGCTGCACAGCTCGAAGCTCTAGCACGTTGACCTGGCACGCACTCTCCTGGGCAGACCGCTGACCCTGAACGGTCCTGCCCTGCCGCACTGCACCCCACCCTGAGAGACATGCACCTATGGTGATGGTCTCCTGGCGGGATGGGATGGCGCCCATGGGCACGCCCACTAGGAGATAGGCCCTGCCCCTCCAGCGTGACAGAGAGTGGAGGCAATGCTGCGACACCCTGACTTCCCTGTGCCTGTGCCACTTGGCGTCCAAGTGAAGGCTGTTCAGCCACATCTGCATGGGGCGCAACGACAGCGGGCCTAAGGGCCCAGCGGCCGAGGCAGCTGCCAGTCTGCCCAAGGGCCGGAGGAACTGAATATAAGGCACCATCTTGCCCGGCCCACGTGGAAGTAGGCATCCCTCAAGTCCACGGTTGAGAACCACTCCACCTGTGCATATGCAGTGGTCAGCATATAGAATGGCAGCACCTTCGGGAATCTGTTGATTCCTCTGAGGTCCAAGATCGGGCGAAATCCGCCGACTTTCTTGCTCACGAGAAAGTACGCCGAGTAGAACCCCCTGGGCTAAGCAGAGGGTCTTACTGGCTTGATTGCGTCCTTGGACAGAAGGATGGACAACTCTTGGGCCAGAGCTAGGGCCCCTGCCGGATCGCTGACGACTGTCAATTAGACCCAGCCGAAGGCTAGGGGCCGGAGCTGCGGTCCGTACGCCTGGGTTAAGGTGAAAACCACCCAAGGGACGGAAGTACAGACCGCCCAGTAACTGAGCTGCTGCTGGGAAAGCAGCCGACGACCGCCCCCGGGATTTCAGGGCCCAGCCCCCCGGCCCCTGGAGCCTCTTGGGGGGCGCCGGTAAGGCTCTGGGGCACGAGGCCGCCTGGAAGGCGGGCGACCTGGGGCACGAAAGTCATTGGGTCGCGCCGCTAAGACCTCTGCAGACCACCCCTGTAATCCGGCGGCTGAGTGCGGCTGCTAGAGCGGCCCCTGGGCCTGCTGGGAGTGGGCACAGGTCTGCGAAGACCCGAGACCTGCCTGGTCTGCCTAGCTTGGGCGGCACGCTCCAGTGCCTCCAGGGCAGCTGACCTAAACAGCTCCCCTGGCTCGACTGGTACGCTACGGAGGACTCTCCTACATGCCTCCGTTAGTGGTGACTGGGCCAGCGAAACCTGGCGACGAGTCTGTACCAGTGACAAGGTGTCCTCATACAGAGGTGCGTCAACCGAAGGAGGTGCGTCGGCCGAAGGAGGTGCGCCAACCGAAGGAGGGGCGTCAACCGAAGGCGGGGGGGGGGGGGGGGGGGGGGGACAGGCCCGCTAGCAGCCCCTACACCGGGCCCAGGCTGAAGAGCCAAGAGGCGACTTCATCATGCCCCTATAGCCGATCCACTTTAGAGGACAGCCTGTTTCTAGTCCTTCTATTGGGGGGAGCACACATAGCCATCGCTCCCTCAAGTCGCCGGGAACGGCCGAATTGATCTGGAGGAGGATGTGACAAGGAGAGGTGTCTGTTGGCTGCTGCCAGACGTTCCGCCTCAGTGATTCTAGCCACTCTGAGCACCCGAGGCATGCAGCTACAGCTCATGCAGGCGTTTACCGTGAGAACCTCCCTCAGATGCTCACATTTCGTCCCCACTGACCGCCAGAGGCGGCCGAGGCAGGAGGGGCAGCGGTCGTGGCCGTCCTCGGGCTCAAAAGAAGCCATACAGGCGCTACATGAATGAGCCATTCTGTAGGTAGCCAGATGCAGCGTAGCGGGGAGCGGGTGCGGGAACACAGCCTTCACCAGCTACCTGCTTAATGGAAAGAGTAGAGCATTGCTGCTACTCGCCGAACAGAAAGAGGGATGTAATTACACCCACGTTACCGGCAGAGGGAGCGGGAGCGAGAGCACTGCCTTCACCTGGCTGGATAAATAAACACGGCCGTTCAGCATCTACCAGGAGCGGGGGCGAGAACACTGCCGGCTGAATTAGAGACGAATGCCAGATGCAGCATAACCGGGAGCGGGTGCGGGAACACAGCCTTCACCAGCTACCTGCTTAACTGAAAAACAGGGCAGTTCCGCGTCTACCAGGAGCGGGGGCGAGAACACTACCTTCACTGGTTGAGTTAGAGACGAATACCAGATGCAGCGTAACCAGGAGCGGGTGCGGGAACACAGCCTTCACCAGCTACCTGCTTAACGGAGAAACAAGGCAGTTCCGCGTCTACCAGGAGCGGGGGCGAGAACACTGCCTTCACTGGTTGAGTTAGAGACGAATGCCAGATGCAGCGTAACCGGGAGCGGGTGCGGGAACACAGCCTTCACCAGCTACCTGCTTAACAGACAAACAAGGCAGTTCAGCGTCTACCAGGAGCGGGAGCGAAAACACTGCCTTCACTGGTTGAGTTAGAGACGAATGCCAGATGCAGCGTAACCGGGAGCGGGTGCGGGAACACAGCCTTCACCGACTACCTGCTTAACGGAAAAACGAGGCAGTTTGGCATCTACCAGGAGCGGGGGCGAGAACTGCCTTCACTGGTTGAGTTAGAGACGACTGCCAGATGCAGCGTAACCGGGAGCGGGTGCGGGAACACAGCCTTCACCGACTACCTGCTTAACGGAAAAACGAGGCAGTTTGGCGTCTACCAGGAGCGGGGGCGAGAACACTGCCTTCACTGGTTGAGTTAGAGACGAATGCCAGATGCAGCGTAACCAGGAGCGGGGGCGAGAACACTGCTACCAGCTGAACGGGAAGAGTAGAGCGGTGCTACTACTCACCGAACAGAAAAAGGGATGTAGCTACATCCGCATTACCGGTAGAGGGAGCAGGAGCGAGAGCACTGCCTTCACCTAGCTGGGTAAAATAAAGAAGCTTAACAGTACACGCAAGACGTTAGCCGAGCAGCTGCTGCTAACGATCAAGCGAGATTAAGTCAAATAACACACATGTTTAAGACCAGATAAATAGCTTCGAAAGAAGAGAACAGCACAGAGCCGTAGTTACAGCAGTAACCATGGCCAGTGCTCACACGGCATATAACCGTAGTTACAGTAGTAACTATGGCCAGTACTTACACGGCTTAGAACCGTAGTTACAGTCGTAACTATGGCCAGAACTTACACAGCATAGAGCCGTAGTTACAGTAGTAACTCTGGCCAGTACTTGCACGGCTTGGAACCGTAGTTACAGTAGTAACTATGGCCAGTACTTACATGGCTTGGAACCGTAGTTACAGTAGTAACTATGACCAGTACTTACACAGCATAGAGCCGTTTACGGTATTGACTATGGCCAGTACTTGCACGGCTTGGAACCGTAGTTACAGTAGTAACTATGGCTAGTACTTACGGCTTAAAACCGTAGTTACAATAGTAACTATGGACAGTACTTACACAGCATAGAGCCGTAGTTACGGTATTGACTATGGCCAGTACTTACACGGCTTGGAACCGTAGTTACAGTAGTAATTATGGCCAGTACTTACGGCTTAGAACCTTAGTTACAGTAGTAACTGTGGCCGGTGCCTAAAAGTGTCAGCCAAACGGCTGCCCACTAGATAATATAATATTGGGAGGATGAAATCCTCCTTAATGGCCACACATGCAGAGCACACAGCACACAGTGAAGATTGTTCTCTGCATATCGTCCTAGTGCTAGGAGTCTAGTACTAGGAGCAGTAAATACAACGATATAGCGCTACTGCAACCATACCATGCGTTTACCGGGAGCGGGAGCGAGAGCACTGCCCTCACCGGCTGAGTTAAATAATGAAGCTTAACGGTACATGCAAGGTGTTAGCCAAGCGGCTGCTGCTAACAATCAAGCAACCAAGTCAGAACACAATGTTAAGACCAGATAATTAGCTTCTAAGAAAGAGAACATCCCGCAGTAGTAACCGCACATGCGGAGCACACAGCACCCGCAGTGAAGATGTTCTCTGCATATCATCCTAGTGCTAGGAGTCTAGTACTAGGAGCAGTAATACAACGATCTAGCGCTACTGCAATCAAACCCTATGTACCGGGAGCGGGAGCGCTGCCCTCACCGGCTGAGTTAATAGTTAAGCTTAACAGCAAGGTGTTAGCCAAGCGGCTGCTGCTAACAATCAAGCGACCAAGTCAGAACACAAATGTTAAGACCAGATAATAGCTTCTAAGAAATAGAAAGTACTTACCTTACTCTCTGCATCTAAACGAAAAACGGGTTTAAAATATGACACTCTGGGCTTTCCATACTAAATTGAATGAGGGATGCAGCCAAAGCTGGGACTCAAATGCTAATGATAGCTCGGGCACAACACCACAAGCAGAACTTTCAAAAGAGCATAAGGGCAACTTTATGGGAGAGGAAGCGGGAACACTGTCGTCACCAGAAAGTCTAAGCCAAAGAAAAAATAAGACAGCAATCAGGACAACTTAGCTGGGAGAGGGTGCGGGGACACAGCCATCACCAGCAACAAGCTGACACCAACCTGTCTGTTGAGGTTCTGCACAGCACACAGTCCCTCAGTAGGGACGAAATAGAACGTTACTTTTCACAGTAACGCATAATTTTTTGGTGTAAGTAACTAGTAAAGTAACTGAGTTACTTTTGAAATGAAGTAACTAATGTAACTAGTTACTTGTTTTCAGTAACTAGCACAACACTGCTAGGAACAGAATACCTATAGGAATAGCCAGATTCTGATGGCTGATGGTCTAGTATGGTTATGTTGATCATAAAGAGACATCAGTGTTACATTTAGATTTGTATAACCAGTTGTAAAGTACTTGTAGTAACTTTACAGATAATCTGCATACACTTCAGCTGTGGTTCATACTTCACCTTGACTGCTGGCCCATGATGGCGGTGAGCAGATGAGAGCAGAGGAGCTTCATATCTCCTCCACAGCCTCCCTGCTCCACCTCACGGGGGAGGAAGAGCTCCGAGCAGGCCCACTGCTGGAACTCCTGACTACACACACACACACACACACACACACACACACACACACACACACACACACACACACACACACACACACACACACACACACACGATAGATAGATAGATAGATAGAATGGGAGGGATGAAACCCTCTTTAATGGTCACACATGCAGAGCACACAGCACACACAGTGACATTTGTTCTCTGCATTGAACCCATCTTCATACCAGGAGTCTAGTACTAGGAGCAATGGGCAGCTATTGTACAGCGCCTGGGGATGTGAGAGTGTAAGAGTGTAAGTGTGTAAGTGTGTGTGTGTGTGTGTGTGTGTGTGTGTGTGTGTGTGTGTGTGTTTGTGTGAGTGTGTGTGTGTGTGTGTGTGTGTGTGTGTGTGTGTGTGTGTCTTACCGTTCTGGGTCTGACAGGGCGTCTTCACTTCTCTGTACTCTGAGCTCATTAGCCAGCCATTCTGAGACCGATAACTTGGAAAACAGAAGGGTTCAGGATTTTTGCGTTCGTCAATAACATCAATCCAAACAAATTCTACACCCGCCAACGAGATATAAAACGTCATCAAAATGCTCACAACAAGTTCTGTGGATTATCTTCAGGAACCGGGTTATGATTTCTTTAGAAAACACTGATGTTTAATGTTTAATGTTTTGCGCATTGAGCCCCAGGATCCCAGTGCTATCTATTTTCATTTTATTACATCTGACTTGGGGAGTAAGAGCTTACATGTAACGGCATTAAGTTATAAAGATACAAAAAGGTAACTGTATTCCGATAGAGTTAAGACATAATCAAATGTACTGTTACATTTCTAAACAATGGGGATAACTAGCAGGATTACAATGTTACAATACCTTTTAAAATAAAGATCACATATGTTCATAAAATAGTGTGTGAGCTTAACTGTGTGTGTTAAACTAAAACGGAGCATTTTCTGTCAGCTCAGATTTTATTTCTGCTTTGAAACCGTAGTATGTGCTCATGTGTTTCATTGTTGGTGTTTAGGCTGCTGCCGGATCATGCTTAATGAAAGAAAGGTTTTCCTATAAAAAAACAATACAATTACTTATATATTTTGATACTCAGATTAGGTTACTGAATACATTTGTACACTTGTAATTGTAACGCATTACATTTTTTAAAGTAACCCTTCCAACCCTGATTAATTTGTTTACATCAGTTTTTAAGAGAAAGCCTCTCACCTGATACTGTGCTGTGTGCTGCAGCTGTTGGACGGCTGGGTGTCTCCACAGCTGCAGAGCAGTGTTCCTCCAGCTGTGGCTGTGTGAGGCTCTGCTCCACAGGCCGGACAGCTCCTCCTCCTCCTCCTCATGTTCACCCATCGGAGCTCCAGCAGTGATGGCAGCTCTTCTGGCTTCAGGAAACAGTCTTGGGATGAGGTACAGGAGCTGAACAAACACACAGTTACAGAAATGTTAGATATAAGTAACAGTATTATAATGTGATATGTAACACATTCTAACCTAATGTCATTTTTTCAAGGAGAAAGAGGCACCTTCTTATAGAGGCCGCTGATGATGAAGTCCTGCTGTTGTTGCTGAGGCAATGAGTCCCCTCTACACATCCCATAACACACAGCCGCCACACAGAACCTGCACAGCAACAAGAAGACAGGAAGTAAAGGTGGCGGCCATTTTCAATTGATTAATGAGAAAGGTAATGTTTGTAAGTATCAAACTGCACAGGTGACCTCACCTGACACAGAAGAGCATGTCAGTGTGTGTGCTGCAGAGCAGCGCTGCGCTGAGAGCTTCTCCAACAGATACTGGCTCAGGAAAAAGGGGCGGGACCAGCTGCACCAGAGGACTGTGGGACATGGAGGCGTGCAGATGGACCACAAAGGCTGACAGGCCCAGTAAGTGTGCAGCGCTCAGTGAAGAGCCCTTCAACAGAAGAGGTTCGTTTAAGTCCACAAGTAAATGTTCTGAATGAGTGGTGCGGAGGAATACAGAGATGAAGTGATTAAAATACTAAATACTAGAGTTGAACACACAATATTACATGTTCTGCCACTAAAGATCTCTAAAAACAATAACAAGAGTTTGATAGCGACATGAAGTAGGGTGGGATCAGGTTGGTTTGTCAGCTCCTGCTAGTTATGAATCCCAGCCTGTGGTTTTCACTGGGAACAGAACAGAGGTTCACTTTCTCCCCAAAACAAAATGTAAAATTGTTAATCAGTGAATAAAGCTGTTTCACTTTCAAAATCAGTGTTTGTCTCACACTTTTCCGTTGCAGCTAACATGTGCTCAATGTGTTTCTCTGAGTTCAAACTTAGGATCAAGATATCTTAAGATTAAATCCTATATTAGGTAAAGTGTAAAGTTAGAAAAAAACTAAATATCTACTGCTTCTGGCAGACAACCACCACGGTGACACATGCTCAGAGGCAAATAGCATTCACATTAGAGCACATAAAACCCCTGGTATCCTGATAGATATAACATAGGTCTAGTCTTTTTTTAGACTTCTAAGTGCTGACATTTTACATATTATACTTAAAGAAATGCATCAGAATGTGGATCTCAATACCTGGTTATGGAACAGATCCCAGAGTCTGTGCAGGAGGCTGGAGACCAGCTGTGTGTTACTGAGCAGAACGCTGACCAACCTGGAGGCCCACAGGCTCTGTCTGGAGGAAAGAGAGAGAGATGACCCATTAACACACACACACACACACACACACACACACACGCACACACACACACGCACACACACACACACACACACACACACACACACACACACACACACACACACACACAAAGTCTTTGTACTCACTTATTAGGAGGGGTTTCTCTGGAAGCGTCTAACATGCACTGACAGAAGTTTCTGAGGATCATGTTGACGACCTGAGGATAGGAGGGAGAAAATAAAAGAATACATATGAAATCTGACATATAAACAACCAGCGGTGGAAGAAGTACCCAGATCTTAAAGTAATAATATCACAGTGTAGAAATACCGTTACAAGTAAAAGTCTGGCAATCAAAAGTTAAGTTTAGTAAAAGTACATAGACTTGGCATCGAAATATACTCAAAGTACCAAAACGAAAAGTGGAAAACATGGAAGCACTTAAGTTAAGTTCAAGTACCTCAAAAATGTATTTAACTACAGTCATTGAGTAAATGTACTTAGTTACTTTACTTTATAAACAAAGAGGACAACAGATTTAATCAGTACTTTGACATGGAGCTCAGGGGACAGAGGCGTGTGTGTGTGAAGTTTGATGACCGTCTGTCCAATCAGATCGTCAGGACGGCCGGGGAAGATGACACTCAGAGTGTGTGAGATCCTGGACAGCTGGGCACACACCTCTGAGGAGAGATGAGCAGCACGAGCGTCAGGAAGTGACCGATTCAAAGAGACTGCACATTGTGGAGTTTCTTCAACAAGTGACACATGAACAGTTTCTGACTCCAGTGATCAAAACATTTCCAAGAGTGTTGAAGTTCAGAAGTTCAAAAGTCAACACCCTGAATATAAACTCTCAAATTCAGTTTTTATTTAACAAAATATTTTTGCTTTAATCCACATTTCTTTCCATAACTCTTTAAGCCAAAACACATTTTTCACTGGTATGAAACATATGCTCTCCTGCTTGCTTCACTGACGAGTTATAATAATTAAAGACAGTTGATATTTAATAAAAATGTCCTTTAATCCAATAAATCACTTTTGATCCAGTCAGCTAGTCACTATCTCTGTCTGCTAACCCGTTATTCTAAGCAGTCTGTCTTCAACTCCTCCTGATGTTTTTTCAACCCCCCAGAAAAGGAAAACACACATCACTAAGGACCAGACGTAGGTAACCTATGTTTGACATCCCTCTCACTTGAAGATGTTTAAGCATTAGCTGTATACGAGGGGCCAAAACTTTAATATTAGCTGCAATAAGGGAGAGCACACAGCTGACAATTAGACTAGTATATTTCTATAAAACAAAAAACAAATCTACATTTATTTTTATAACATACACTGAACAAAAACATAAATGCAACACTTTTGTTTTTGCTCCCATTTTTCATGAGATGAACTCAAAGATCTAAAACATTTTCTATAAACACAAAATAACCATTTATCTCAAATATTGTTCACAAATCTGAAAACATCTGTGATAGTGAGCACTTCTCCTTTGCCGAGATAATCCATCCCACCTCACAGGTGTGCCTTAGGCTGGCCACAATAAAAGGCCACTCTGAAACGTGCATTTTTGCTTTATTGGGGGGGTCTGGGGGGGTCCGAAAACCAGTCAGTATCTGCTGTGACCACCATTTGCCTCACGCAGTGCAACACATTTCCTTCGCATAGAGTTGATCAGGTTGTTGATTGTGGTCTGTGGAATGTTGGTCCACTCCTCTTCAATGGCTGTGCGAAGTTGCTGGATATTGGCAGGAACTGGAACACGCTGTCGTATACGCCGATCCAGAGCATCCCAAACATGCTCAATGGGTGACATGTCCGGTGAGTATGCTGGCCATGCAAGAACTGGGATGTTTTCAGCCTCCAGGAATTGTGTACAGATCCTTGCAACATGGGGCCGTGCATTATCATGCTGCAACATGAGGTGATGGTCGTGGATGAATGGCACAACAATGGGCCTCAGGATCTCGTCACGGTATCTCTGTGCATTCACAATGCCATCAATAAAATGCACCTGTGTTCGTCGTCCATAACATACGCCTGCCCATACCATAACCCCACCACCACCATGGGCCACTCGATTCACAACATTGACATCAGAAAACCGCTCACACACACGACGCCACCCACGCTGTCTGCCATCTGCCCTAAACAGTGAAAACCGGGATTCAGCCGTGAAGAGAACACCTCTCCAACGTGCCAGACGCCATCGAATGTGAGCATTTGCCCACTCAAGTCGGTTACGACGACGAACCGGAGTCAGGTCGAGACCCCGATGAGGACGACGAGCAGAAATTCTTTGGTCATGCAAAGCGATTGTTGCAGCAGCTGTCCGAGTGGCTGGTCTCAGACGATCTTGGAGGTGAACATGCTGGATGTGGAAGTCCTAGGCTGGTGTGGTTACACGTGGTCTGCGGTTGTGAGGCCGGTTGGATGTACTGCCAAATTCTCTGAAACGCCTTTGGAGACGGCTTATGGTAGAGAAATGAACATTCAATTCACGGGCAACAGCTCTGGTGGACATTCCTGCTGTCAGCATGCCAATTGCACGCTCCCTCAAAACTTGCAACATCTGTGGCATTGTGCTGTGTGATAAAACTGAACATTTCAGAGTGGCCTTTTATTGTGGCCAGCCTAAGGCACACCTGTGCAATAATCATGCTGTCTAATCAGCATCTTGATATGCCACACCTGTGAGGTGGGATGGATTATCTCGGCAAAGGAGAAGTGCTCACTATCACAGATGTTTTCAGATTTGTGAACAATATTTGAGAGAAATGGTTATTTTGTGTTTATAGAAAATGTTTTAGATCTTTGAGTTCATCTCATGAAAAATGGGAGCAAAAACAAAAGTGTTGCATTTATATTTTTGTTCAGTGTAGCATTAGGAGCCATGAAAGTCAGAAAGTGGTGATTTCTGTTGTACATTTAATAGGTTTTAGATTGTTTATATTTTGTCATTGGTCTTTGTTAATAATATTGTTCCTTATTATTTTGTGATCAATGATGGGATGGGTCACATGGTTATGGGCAGCACTCAGAGTGAATATAATCAGCAGTGTGAGGTGTGTGTGGAGGAGAGGGTGGCTGTATTTATTGTTGACCACTATCTTTACACAGCTGGATCATTCAGAAAATATATATTGTGCACGTTACAATAAGTTGATGATTTTCATGACATTAAGATTTTGTATTTTATTTATGACAAACCAGGCCCTACCTCAGCCTCTCAGACACTTGTCTTTGTTCCTGAAGTCGCTATAATTACTTAGACACAGAAAAAGAAAAAAAGTGATAGCATTTTTTACATTCAACTCATCCTTTTTTTGCTCTTTATAAACTAATTATATCATTGGCTATTGCCCGTCTGTGTTCATGTCTGATCAGTTTGAAGGTATTTCTCAGTGCAAGGCTTTTCTCAACCCTGTGTCTGTGCTAGTATTGTTGTGTGTGCGTGCATGTGTGTGTGTGTACTGTACCTCCGTCATTCCACTTAACAACCAGCTGTGTGAACTCCTGCAGCTGAACCTTCAGCACCTGCAGAGGATCATCATTAGTGTCCACACACACCGCACTTCCTGAAAACACAGCAGAGGGGAAATGCAGCGATGTGACAGGTTTGTTTACATCGACATATCTCTGTTGTGATAAGGAAAGAGACACCATGAGACAGCATGAGGAGATTTATACTCTATCGTCCACCTTCTAAACTACTATGAGGAAAAAAAGAAAGAACATAGAAAATAAACAAATGATGGTTATCGTAATCTTAGTAAATGCTGAATGACCCACCCTCCTGTTGCCTGTGTCTCTGGCAGGACTCCACATAGTAGGAGTACTGAGCAGCAGGGATCTTATCTGCTCTGAATACACACAGGCAAGAAAATACACTTATATTATAACAAGTTATAATTAAAATCAAACATTTCCTTGCATTGAATTTGTTAAAATAATACATTTTGGTGGCAAAAAATACATAAATATTAGACATGTATATTATCATTATATAGTATATTAAATCTAAGAACATAGTGTAGAGTAAAAAGAAATTGTACATTATTTATGAGCTTGTAACTCACTTTTTCAGAGCTCCTATGAAACTCATGCGAGCATCGGCTTTGACAGGAAGCTGGAAATGAAAGACAGGTAAACAGGAAGTGATGCATGTGATGTGAAAAATGGTGACAAAATGACAAAAGAACTTCACACCTGAGCATTTAAAGATACAACTGAGAATGATAGATGCTCACCGTCCTCTGTGTCAGCAGGGCAGGGAGGAATCGCGTCAGGAAGTATGGCCTCCGGAAAATACTGAGAGGAGACAGAGGAGACATGAAACCTTCACACCCTCCTCTGTGCGTCCTGAATGTGCTGCAGGTGTCATGTGATGTAGATACCTGGCCTCCATGACTGTAGCAGAGATTCTTCCTGTGCTGTCAAACAGACACAGCGCCTTCTCCACATCCTGCACAGCCTGGCACTGCGGCCACACACACACACACACACACACACACACACACACACACTACACACACACAACACACCACACACACCACACACACAACACACACACACAACACACACACACACACACAACCACACACACACACACACACACACACACACACACACACACACACACACACACACACACACACACAACACACACACACACACACACACACACAGTTTAAAGAATCTGAGCTCACAGAAAATGCTCCGCTTCAGTTTAATTCACACAGTTAAGATCAAACACATTATTTTATGAAATATAGGTTCACCTGCTGAATTAACAACCGAACAAATGAAGCAAAGAAAGTGAAAACCATAAAGCAGATACAGGCGGTTAGCGTATAGATTCACACTTGAAAGTAAGAGATAACTTCTGATCCTTTTACAACAAACACTCTGCTTTTTAGGTTTTCACTAACATTGTCATCCTGCTAGTAATCCACAATGTTTTGAAATGTAACAGTAATCTCTTTTTTGTATGTAACTTTGAGGGAATACAGTTACTTGCTTTGTATCCTGATTACGTAATACTGTCACATGTAATCCGTTACTCCCCAAGCCTGGCTAAAATAAGAAAAACATAACTTTGAATACATTTGAATGCAAATAAAAACATTGCTTCATATAAATAAAACATGTTTTGTTTGTATTGCTGCAACTAGGATTAGGTTTGTGTCCGCAATATGTTCTGAGTTAGTCAAAGTTCACGTAACTCTGTAATTAGATAACTCTAAAATTAAAGAATGTTTGCTTCTCTTGTAGAAAAACTGGTTTTTATTAATTTCAGTGTTTATTGTTTCGACCAAAACTCAGGATTAGAACCAGACTTTTAATGTTGAAAAATGTTAGAGGGATTGTTGGATGATCAATAATGACTTAAACTGGTTGTTGATAGTTTACACAATTTATAAGAAATGAAAACCCAATTAAATGGACTTCTCATAATACAGATAAGGTGAAGTGTTTGTCTGAAAATAGAAAGAACGTCTTCACTCTTGGTGTTGTGAAACATTGAATGAGCTTCCAGAGCATGTAGTGCAGTTCAGTTCATCCTAAATAGATTTGATACATTATGGTCAACAAACAGTATAATGTATCATTATAGAGCTGACTTATTTCTAAAACTAGAATGTATTTTCTACATTAAACAAACACACTGCTGTTCTCACTGTTACCTGCAGAGAGGCTCCACCCGCACCAGAGACGTCCTCATACAGACCCATGTCCTCCACACACTCCTGCACAAGACAACAAACGTTACAACTGATCATTATAATACCATGTTAAATGATTTATACAAATGTTGTGAAGCATCTTCAAACATTATTTAGATGGTATTAATCTACAATACTTTGTACATGGTTAATAATTGTTTTCTGGTCCATCTTTCTATGTAATGATTCACAAACAATTTCTGAAAGGTTTACACATTATTTTGTAATCATTATCACATTGTAGTAAATGTAGTAAAATGTCATAATGTGTGCAACCACAAACTGTTAAACCACTTTACTGATGTAAACAGAATGTAATTATGTTGTATAATGGGCTATGATACAATATATCATTTTAAAATACATTTTACACAAACTAGGTGCTACCTGTTACTGTTATTTCAATATGTGTAAAAAAAACAAGTAAAGATATAATAAGCATTCTCTTTTAATGCTAACCTTGAGGTCGGCCAGCCTGGTCTTGGCCAGAGAGACGTACTCCATCAGGAGGCTGCGGTGCTTCACGGGGACGAACGGAGGCTGCAGGACGTGAACCTGACATTCACAGGGAGGGGAAGAAAATAAGAGCCATATCATTGCTCTGTTTCTAGTGTTGAGTGTGGATTACACTGGAACTGTGACCTTATATATATGTACACTTTAAGGTAGTTCAGCGGTGTCCAACATAGGGGTCAGGCCCCCTACAAAAGGTCACATAGTACATTGGGAAATAGTTCATGTAAATTATCACATGTTCATCATGGGGGGCCATGACCATGAATTATTTAAACTTTGTTCAGCTTTTTAGTTTTTTACTCATGAAATACATAATCCAAGTCTCATTTCTTCAAGAGTTCAAGGTTACAGGGTGAGTAAGATATATATTGTTGAGTAAGGTATTTAATTAATTAAGTAGGAAAGAGGAATAACCTGTAAGCTGTTACATAAATGTATTGGAGTCAAGGTTCAACATTTGCCTACAAAATGTAGTGCAGTAAAAGTATAAAGTAGCATACAGTGAAAATACTCAAGCAAAGTACCTACATTTTTAAGTAGTGCTTGAGAGTAAAAATACTTCCTGTCTCCCAAGAAGACAGGAGAATTCCGGCCCATCCTGGAGCTTCGCAGCCTGAATCTCCACATTGCACACAAAAAATTCCAGATGTTAACTGTGAAACAGTTGCTGGGACTGGTGCAGCCAGGCGATTGGTTCACAACCATCGACCTGAAGGCGCTTACTTTCATGTCGAGATTGCTCCAAATCGGGGGAGACATGTAATGGTCAGGAGCGACAACAGCATCACAGTGGCATATATCAACAGGCAGGGCGGAGTCCGCTCCGCCGCTTTGTTGACCACAGCGGAGAAACTGTGGTTATGGGCTTCAGAGGTGGTGTTATCTCTGAGAGCCCTCCACATCCCGGGTCTGGAGAACAGGGGGGCCGACCTCATGTCGAGGGGCGGCCCCCTGCCAGGCGAGTGGGCGCTTCACCCGGAGGTGGTGAAGCAGATCTGGGCCCAGTTCGGGACAGCAGAGGTGGATCAGTTCGCCAGCCGGCGCAACAGCCATTGTGCCCTGTGGTTCTCCGTGGCTCTGAGCGACGATCCGCCCTTGGGGGTGGACGCGTTTGCACACGAGCCATGGCCAAGAAAGCTGCTATACGCTTTTCCACCGCTACATCTCATTCTCCCTCTCCTGGGGAGAGTGAGACGAGAACGTCTGTCAATCATCCTAGTAGCGCCGGATCGCGTCGGGGCTCCGTGGTACTCAGAGATGACACAGATGAAGGTGGGCCAGCCCTGGGCAATTCCCCAGTTCTGGGGGGCGATGTCTCAAGAGGCAGGTGCAATCGGGGCATTACCCGTGCCGCAACCCGACCCGACGGCACAAGATCCGCAACCCGACCCGAACCCGCATATGCAATTATTAACACACGCAGTTGCATATTTGTCTAAAAAACGTGGGATGTTGGTTATTTCCTCCATCTAGGATGACACCAAAAGCCTCCCAGACGTTGGATTTCGCTCTCGAGGAAGTGTTATTGAAAATGCTGTATTCTCCGCTAGAGAGCTTTACCTCAGCCATTTCGAATGTGGCGCGCTCAGCAGCAGATTGATGCGCTACAGAGGTTATGATTATGCGTGGTCCCGCGGGGGAGAGGTCTGAGGATTTAAACATTAAACTAAATTAATATATTTACTATGCAACACCCGCGACCCGACCATCTTTGTTTTACCCAGAAGCGAACCCGGAAAAAAGCGTTTGAAAAAATACCACCCACGAATCACTTATTTTGCGGGTCACCCGTCGGGTACCCGTGGCGTGAGTGTGGAGGACATATGCACGGCGGCGTCTTGGTCAACTCCAGGCCCCCTCATAAAATGTTATCCAGTGCTTGAATTGGAATAAAAAAGGTGCCAGTACTCTAAATCAGCAACTGCTTCATGTCAATTTATTTATACAGCACAAAAACAAGAATTATAGTCATACTGTATAGTATATCCTATAATGCTGGTGGGTTTGTCTCTTTACTGTATATTTTAGAAAGGCTCACTGTACGTAAACAAAATGACTCAGGGTGCATCTGAGATTAGAGGGGGTGCAGTGGTAAAGTGCTATTTTTATAAGTGGGGAGTGGACCTGACACTCTCTAGGGGGGTCCGGGGGCATGCTCCCATATTTTTTTAAATATTGAAGTTAGAAGCATCAATCTGGTGAACTTTGAGAGCAAAATGAAGAGATATATGGATACCTCTCAACATCCATATGAAACAACTGTAAACAGATTTACTTTTCTTTATGGATATAAAAGAAAGTAAAGCCTGACTCCTACTGGCGGCTGGTTAAATTACTCCTCGTCCCTGAGTACACTCATCTTTCAGCAGGAAAGGAGAGAGGGAATCAATGGAGCTGCAAGGGAGGACACAGGGGAATCCAGACGGTGGTTTATGGGATGCAGAACTTGGAGCAGGAGGCTCGACCAGAGAAGGCTCCCCGTCAGACAACATTTCTAACACAGGCACAGCATTTTCTGTATTTGCAGTCGGCTCCTTGTCCGGCGACAACGGCTGCCCTCAGCGCTGTTTTCCGAGCACACTTTCAAGAGGTAAGCGCGTCAGAGTGTGCTTTGTCAGCCGCAGCCCCGACTTCTCCACGGCTACGACCAAGGGAGAGGTGAGTGAGGCGCAGCGGCTGCTAACCAGAAAGCCGGTCAGGGACAGTGAGATGGAACAGTGTTGTTGTTGGACGACAGCGCGTGTATACATCGGGGCTCCTGTGAGAGATATAACGAGGGGTTACGTATGGTAACCCTTGTTATATAAGCACAGCCGAAGCCCTCTACTCTGGGGCCCTGTCTGTCCTATGCTGCTTGCTGAAGAGAAGTGTAGGATGACAGTCCGGAGGCGAGGCCTCCTTTTATGCGGTGAGATGCGCGTGCATTAGGCCCGCCCCGGGGAAGTGAGAAGTCTCAGTGGATGAATGCTTGCATGATATGATCAAGAGGGGTACCCATAGAGTCCAGTAGAGGGCTTCACCTGTGCTTATATAACAAGGGTTACCATACGTAATCCCTCGTTAAATAAAGCAAAATAGGTTAAATTAATGGCCTGTATTTTGTTAATCATAACTGAAAAAAAGAGTAATTATATCTGTTGGATAAATGTGATGTTTCGAGTAAAAGTATAAAGTATAAAGTAGCATAAGATAGATATGCTGAAGAAGAGTTTAAGTGCGCAAACATGTAACTTTTAGTTTAGTACTGGACTTAATATACTTTTTCTTTCCACCACTTCTGAACCCTGTATGAAGTCATATTGCTGTGTACACATATCTCTCACACAGTATAAACTATGTTTCCATTAATCTAAGTTTTCAAAGTCTTCTACAGAATCCTGTCACTCCCAGTGTGTGAGTAACCTGTCTGCCCCTGGGGGTCATTGAGGGTTCATTATTGAAGACACCGTGTTCCTTATGTGTACTGAAATCAATTATGAGTCAGACAGTCACCTTGAGGTACTGTTGGGGTTCAAAGGGCACCAAGTCAGACAGGAACTTGAGCAGGAACACCAGAGATTTCTTGCTGCTCGCATGGTAACCACTGCATCCCCCGAAAGACATCTGCAGAAAAAACAGCAAAGAATAGTGTTAGTAGAAAAAAAGGCGCATTGAATAATATTAAGCTCTCTATCTGGAACTATATGTTAAGCAAAGACAAACTAGAGCAAAATACACTCCCATGACCTTGTTCCAACATTAGTCTGATCAACCACTCCATTATTCCACACCAGTATACCTTTGATAAAACATGAATCATCTACCAACAGGGCCAGCGGATAGCCCAGCGGTCAGAAGTGGCTCGGCTCGTTTGGTCTTCAACCTTCCAAAATTTTCACACACCACTCCGCTCCTCCGCTCCCTTCACTGGCTTCCGGTAACTGCTAGAATCCACTTTAAGACACTGGTACTTGCTTACTGCGAATGGATCTGGCCCTTCCTACATCCAGGACATGGTTAAACCGTACACCCCAGCCCGTGCACTACGCTCTGCATCAGCCAAACGACTCGTTGCGCCCTCGCTGTGAGGGGGACCCAAGTTCCCATCAGCAAAAACACGTGGGTTTGCTATCCTGGCTCCAAGATGGTGGAATGAGCTCCCCATTGACATCAGGACAGCAGAAAGCTTACACACCTTCCGGCGCAGACTGAAAACTCATCTCTTTCGACTCCACTTCGAGCGATATAACTATTAACAAAGCACTTATATACTAATAAAGGACTGGCTTATCTAAAGCCAGTTGAGTAGCACTTGAAATGTTTGGCTCTATGAAACCTGATTATATGATTCTGTTTTCTTCAAGGTTGTGTCTTCCTGGTCGAATGTACTTATTGTAAGTCGCTTTGGATAAAAGCGTCAGCTAAATGCAATGTAATGTAATGTAATGCTGCCCAGAGGCCAGTTCCACTCCGGAACTATTAAGCACAGTCCTCCCCTCAGTCCCCCCCTCTCCAACACTGCACTAATTAAAGCACTCTCTGACACAAATATCTAAAACAAGAATGATCTACCAAAATGATCTACTAAAATCTGAAATACATCTACTGATTCCAATCTTACAAAATTGTCTTTAAAAGTTAGCTATGGCCAGCTATTGCCACTCTGATGTATAGAATTTATAGTGTTTATTTTACAAATCCATAATTATTCATTATACACTAGGGATGTAACGATATATCGAATATCGCGGTAAATAAATGTCTCAATACCGTCGTGAGACTGACTAAATCTACCGCGATTTTTTATTTTTTATTTAAAAAACCTTTATTTAACCAGGTGGTCCCATTGAGATCATCGATCTCTTTTTCAAGGGAGACCTGTCCAACATGGCAGCAAGTAGGTTACAACATGAACATAAAACAACAGATAACACAAAAGGACATAGTATTTACAGGGCTACATGTACATACCTAGAGACATTGACAAGTACCAACAGTATATTTATATCTCGCCCTGTCAATAAGCCTCACCCTTCTTGGCAAACACTGTATTGTTTTTGAAGTGGTGGAGAGACAATGCACAGTTTTACCCACTGCTGTCACCCATGGCCAAAGCTGGCCATGATGCTGAGTGAGTGAGTTAGAGTTGAGTTACTTGAAAAACTAAAGTGAAACTTGATTTATTCTATTGCAGGGTCTGATTATTATATTGTTGACACTTTAAAATACTACTATCCTACTAAAATGCTGTACAAATCAGATTTATTATTTAATAAAGGAAAAAAAATTCAAGTAAAAAAAAAAAAAATCCACATTTATTTTCTTTATTTTTCAATATCGCGATAAATATCGTAGCCTACCGTGGACTTTTTATCGTGATATTATCGTACCGTGAGTTTTTGTTATCGTTACATCCCTATTATACACTGGTTGAACACTATGACATGTATTTGGTTTTTTTATCCTGACTTTCAGCGCGGCTAATTGTGTGATCTAGAGCAGTGCTTCTCAAAGTGTGGTCCGTGAGCGCCCCCTAGTGGTCCGTGAATATAGTGGTAAAATGTCACATTTGAAATAAATAAATACATTTAAGTTTTCCGCACTCTCACGGGAATATCTCTGCAATGGAGTGAGCTTACGTTTCACTTTCTATTGCATGATATAGCCCAGGGCAACACCTTCGTCACACATGTTGCCACCTGTTTGTACCATTTTCAGGCGATTTGTAATCTGTTCTAGAAAAACTATGTGTTGTGG
Source organism: Gymnodraco acuticeps (assembly GCF_902827175.1). Lineage (NCBI taxonomy): Eukaryota > Metazoa > Chordata > Actinopteri > Perciformes > Bathydraconidae > Gymnodraco > Gymnodraco acuticeps. The sequence continues at coordinate 630,846 of NW_022992185.1, forward strand.
GATATTTGTGGAGTTAGGTGGTCCGCGAGTGTTTTTTTATTGGTTAAGTGGTCTTTGGTATGAAAAAGTTTGAGAAACACTGATCTAGAGTCTAGACAATATTTTAGAGGCATACTCATCCTGAGGTAAATACACGCTGTAGCTGCCGCAATGAGAACATTTAAAGGCAAGTGGTGAAAAGTCCTTTGTAAACCTTGAACCAGTTGCTGTAGGAGGGGAAGATGGCCGCTCCCTCCAGCGCCCCCTGTCGGGCCAGCAGGAAGGCTGTGATCATGCTCTCCAGGTCGTAGCCTTCAAACGCCGAGCTCAGCAGTCTGGACAGAAGCTCTGGAAGAGACACAGATAGCCTTTTAAACTGGAATCCTTTTGAAATGTGATTCCTATCCAGTTTATTTACCCTTTGTGTATTTAGTAGAGTGGTTGACTGTTGAAAGGAATTACGTTTTTATAAAAAAATAGTAATGACTTAATATAAGATGATACTCATTAGTAAGATTATGATATGATACTCAGCCTATTGGAAACGGCTTAGCAAAGTTAATTGAATGTCGTTAAACACATGTGAAATGTGTATTTATTAAACACTCTTATGCTGGATTTGAGTTTTAAGATAATGTGTGAATGGTGCCTCACAAGGTTTATAATGGTTAACAGAAGTATAACAGTCAGGGATGCATTTTCCTCATCCAATTGGTCAAATGTATTAACAAGTATCAGCTCACTTGGTAAAGCTTGGCATTTGTCAGTTTTAATCATATATACCAGGTAGGGCTGCTCAATTAATCATATTTTAATCGCAATTACGATTATGGCTTGCAACGATTACGAAAACAACGTAATCTAAATAAAACGATTCTTTTTTTATTATTATTATTACTTTTTTGGTTTTTCAGTTGAATTATACTTAAAGTTCAGGGTAATCAACTGTTAAAAACATACTGTTCACATTTTCTCTCCAATAAATTGATGTTTTCAAAGTAAATGGATAATCGTTTTTAATAATCGTGATATCAATTATTGACCCAAATAATCGAGATTATGATTTTTGCCATAATCGAGTAGCCCTAATACCAGGTAACAAGTCTCTGATTTATTTTGTATTATTAGATGTAGTCTTTCTCCTTTATTTGATATATTTACATTCATTTCATCCTTGTCAGTTTATCTTAATTAGATTATTTTCCTATTGTTTCAATTTCAAAATACAAACTTAAATGATTTAATATCAATTAAAAAGCGCATGAACTAAACAACACACTGTCAGCGTTATCTTCTTTGTCTCAATAAAGATATTTGAAGTAGCAGGCAGCAGCAAGAGTGTTCACCTGTCAGGCTGCCCTGGGCCCCGGGGTTGTACACCAGCAGGGTGGACAGGAAGCACAGCACGTGTTTCCAGTTCACCTCGTTGGTCTCCAGAACCTGCTGCAGGTGAGCCAGCAGCTGCTGCACACTGAACATCACTGCCAGCTGTCTCTCACACACACACCCACACACACACACACACACACACACACACACCACACACACACACACACACACACACACACACACACACACACACCACACACACACACACACACACACACACACACACACCACACACACACCACACACACACACACACACACACACACACACACCACAACCACACACACACACAACACACACACACACACACACACACACACACACACACACACACACACACACCACACACACACACACCACACACACACACACGTTAGTTCTATTACAATAGACAACTACAGATCTGAAGACACAAAATAACTTGAAGTGTTTTGCTCTTTGAAAACAAATGCAAAGAGTTCCTATGTACAGAAACTGTAAGCACATCATAATAGACCCATCAAGACTCTAAATAGCTGTACACCTGATGCTGAAGTGAAGCTTGTTTCTGATTAAACCAGTGCAATTTTACTTAACTATACAATCCTAATAAATAGCACAACACAGACAACTAGAGAATGCAATTCCTGAAGAAATTGCTAGTGGGAATGCTTTATGCTGAAAATCTGATGCTAAACTGCTATGCTGAAATGTAATGTGTAAGAAGAAAGTGAATAATTTAGATTGAAATGATACATGAACACTGGGGGCTTGAATGTGTGATGAGAGAAGAAAAGAAAGTAAAACGGCTTGGAAAAGCAGCAGAATATTTGAACTGCAAACATTTGAACTAACTTGATGGCGAATGATCTGTCGCCATGTCAACGGCATATGATGACATCCCATAATACGCTTAGATGCGTTGATGGCTGCATCGTTACCAAACCTGTGAAGTTTTGGGCCGTTTGGAGCATTTTCACTGAAGTTATGAGAGAACCGTGTTTCATGGCGAGCATTGTGTTGCCATGGCAACGGCATTTGAAGAAATCCCGTAGATGTCTTCACGGCTGGACTGTTAGCACACATGTGAAGTTTGAGCACTGTTTGAAAATGTTCATAGGAGTTAGGGCGACATCGTCTTTTATGGCGAGGGATGCGTTTCCATGGCAACAGCCAATGGTGAGATCTCAGATTTGGCGTAAAGCTGTTGAGGCATGGACCGGTGATATACAAGTGAAGTTTGGGGGACGATCGGACCGTGTCCATTGTAGTTACAGCGACATCGTGTTTTATGGCGAGGGATGCGTTCCATGGAAACGGCATATGATGACACCCCATAATTGACGTAGAGCTGTTGAGGGCAGGACCATTAACCATTATCTGAAGTCTGCTGCTCTGAGCATGTCAGTTGGAGTTATGACATCATCGTGTTCCATGATGACACAGGTGTTTATATTTGAGCTAACGACGTGTCCAGAGATCAATGGTTTCCATGGCATTTTCATTGTTCTGAATGAGAGATAAACCTCTTACATGTGAACGTTTTGTTGAAGAACCGTAACAGATATCGGTGAAATTTCAAAGCGTGAAGCATGTCAAGGAACCTGAGCATCTGAAGTGTACTTTTTGTGTACTTTCGGTTAATAATGTGGCCTTTTTGGCAGATTAACTAAAGATGTGCAGCTGCTGTGGTGGGGAAAGATGAGGCTGAACTTACAATGAGGACATGTTGAAAGTTTTTGTCACTTCCTGCCCTCAAGAGGCATTTTGTTTAATTATTTTTTGCCTAATTATTTTTTATTTTTCAAGCTACAAGATGTTTTCCTACGTTTCTCATGAAAAATGTCGTCTCAGGAATGTAAGGCAAGGCAAGGCAAGGCAAGGCAAGTTTATTTATATAGCACTTTTCAACACAAGGCAATTCAAAGTGCTTTACAAAAAATGAAAGACATTAAGAAAATGGCATTTAAAATCAGTCATTAAAAAGAAAAGCTAATAAAATAAACATTAAAAGAAAAAATACATGGATAAAAGTTACAATGCAGTCTAAGATATGAATAAACATTAAAAGAAAAAGTACATGGATAAAAGTTACAGTGCAGTCTAAGATATGAATAGTTCAATTAAAAGCAGCGACAAAAAGAAAAGTCTTCAGCCTGGATTTAAAAGTAGTCAGAGTTGCAGCGGACCTGCAGGTTTCTGGGAGTTTGTTCCAGATATTTGGAGCATAATAACTGAACGCTGCTTTACCATGTTTAGTTCTGACTCTGGGGACAGAAAGCTGACCAGCCCCTGAAGACCTGAGAGATCTGGATGGTTCATAATTTAGCAGGAGGTCAGAAATGTATTTTGGGCCTAAACCATTCAGTGCTTTATAAACCAGCAGCAGTATTTTGAAATCTATTCTTTGACACACAGGAAGCCAGTGTAAAGACTTCAGAACAGGAGTGATGTGATCCACTTTCTTAGTGTTAGTGAGGACTCGAGCAGCGGCGTTCTGAATCAGCTGCAGCTTCCTAATAGATTTTTTAGTGAGACCTGTGAAGACACCATTGCAGTAGTCGAGTCTACTGAAGATAAAAGCATGGACAAGTTTATCCAAATCCTGCTGTGACATTAGTCTTTTAATCCTAGATATATTCTTTAGGTGATAGTAGGCTGATTTAGTAACTGTTTTAATGTGACTGTTGAAACTCAGGTCAGAGTCCATGACTACACCTAGATTTCTGGCTTTATCTGTTGTTTTGAACATTGCAGACTGAAGCTCAGCGCTAACTTTTATACGTTCTGACTTGGCTCCAAAAACCATTACCTCAGTTTTATCTTTGTTTAATTGGAGAAAGTTCTGACACATCCAGTCATTGATTTGTTCAATGCACTTACTCAGTGTTTGAATTGGAGCATAGTCTCCTGGTGAAATTGTTACGTAAATTTGTGTGTCATCTGCATAGCTATGGTAACTTATTTTGTTGTTTTTCATTATCTGAGCCAGTGGTAGCATGTAGATGTTAAAGAGAAGAGGCCCCAAGATGGAGCCTTGAGGAACCCCACATGTCATATTTGTCAACTCAGATGTGTATTTACCTATAGAAACAAAGTTGTTTCTGTCCTTTAAGTAGGATTCAAACCAATTTAGAACCGTTTCCGAAAGTCCCACCCAGTTTTCCAGTCGGTCTAGTAATATGTTGTGGTCAACAGTGTCAAACGCAGCACTGAGATCTAATAATACTAACACTGAAGTTCTGCCACTGTCTGTGTTTAAGTGGATGTCATTAAAGACCTTTACAAGAGCAGTCTCAGTGCTGTGGTTTGGACGAAAGCCTGACTGGAACACATCAAAACAGTTATTTAAATGCAAGAAATTACTCAACTGTTGAAAAACAACTTTTTCAATGATTTTACCTAGAAATGGCAGGTTTGATATGGGCCTGTAATTGTTCATTACTGAAGCATCTAGATTATTCTTTTTTAAGAGCGGTTTAATGACTGCAGTTTTCAGGGCCTGTGGAAAAATACCTGAGTGAAGAGATTTGTTTACTATATGAAGTAGATCTGAGGCCATGCAAGGCAAAACATCTTTAAAAAATCCTGTTGGAATAATATCAAGGCAGCAGGAGGAGGATTTCAGAAGTTGTATAATGTCCTCTAGGTTTTTATCATTAATCTGATGGAATTGTGTCATGGTGTTTGAATTGATGTTAAGTGGACACAGAGACAACACATTTGCTGTTCCTGATGCAGAGGCACTGACTGCTTGTCTGATTTTCTGAATTTTGTCAGTGATAGAAATTCAGAGGCTACTGACACTGGGGGGTTAGTTAGTCTGTCGACGGTAGCAAACAAGGCACGTGCATTGTTTTTGTTTTTGGTAATGATGTCAGAGAAGAACGATTGTCGTGCGTTTTTTCAATTCCAAATTATAAAGGCCAAGTCTCTCTTTATAGATTTCAAAGTGAATCTGGAGATTTGTTTTTCGCCACCTGCGTTCAGCTTTTCGACATTCTCTTTTTTCTGTTTTCACGCTCATGGCCTTTCTCCATGGAGATATTTTCTTGCCAGACACTTCCTTTACCTTAGTTGGAACAATGGCATCTATAACATTTTTAATTTTTAATTTAAAATGATCTACTAGCTCATTTACTGAGATGTTAGCAGGGGCAAGTGTGGAAGAAAAATTCTGAGTAAACATTTCCCTAGTATTTTCAGTTAAACATCGCTTTGTGGTTACCTCTTTTTGAACATTTCTGTGAACAGAAATAGAGCTCTCAAAGGAAACACAGGAATGGTCAGAGAGTGCAACATCAGTCACCACAACCTTAGAGATATTCAGACCCTTTGAGATAATTAAGTCCAGAGTGTGCCCCTTATTGTGCGTGGGCTCCGTCACATGCTGAGTCAGTCCATAGCTATCAAGAACACAAAACAGTTATTTTGCCCCTCTGTCCTGGGGGTTGTCAACATGGATGTTAAAATCACCAACAATGACTAGACGGTCAAAGTCAATACACACTATAGACAGCAGTTCAGTAAAGTCATCAAAAAAGCTTGCACAGTATTTGGGTGGTCTATAGATATTTAGGAACAGAGCTCGAGAGGAGCATTTCAGCTGAAGGGCCACATATTCAAAAGAATCAAAGTTTCCATATGATGTCTTCCTGCATTGAAGAGAATCATTGAACAGAATAGCAACTCCACACCCTTTCTTATGCATTCTTTCCTGACTCATAAAACTAAAGTTGGGAGTGGTTGATTCGATAAGAACAGCTGCACTGTTATTTTGTTCAATCCAAGTCTCTGTTAAAAACATAAAATCGAGATTGTGCTCAGTGATAAAATCATTGATTAAAAATGTTTTTCCTGCCAGAGACCTGACATTTAATAAAGCTAGTTTAAGTTTGTTAAACACACTATCAGTCATGTTTTTGGAACAAGCTGTGGCTGACATGGAATCACTGCTAAATTAGATAAACTCACACAAACGTTTGAGCGCTTCCTGTTTCTAAGATGATTCACCGCTCTTAATCTATTACCTATCAACACAGATATCGGCAAAGCTATAGGCAGGCAAGGCCCCGGCATGTCCTAGAAAGAGTTGAGAGTGCCATACGCCCTTGAGCCTGGACCCAGCAGATATCAGTTTGCAGCGTTTAGTACACACACATCCTTATCAGGCTTCGGAGACTGAAGATGCCCTCTCGAAGGGAGGGGAGGCGGCCGACGCAGGCACGGTGATGGAGACGTGGGAGATGGTGCGCTTCTCTGCGGTGATTTTGGTGGGCGTCGTTGAGGAGCGGGGGTAAAGGACATGGTGCCAGCCCTGCGTATCGCCTTAGTTTGGTCTTTGAACTCCAGGAAGGAATCGGTGCCAACCCTCTGTATCTCCTTCATGTCTTCAACGATCCCCAGGAGGGTGGGCGAGGGTGAACGGAGTATCCTCAAAGGCGTTGACAGGGGGGGGGGGGTGACGGGCAGTGGAGACTCCTCCATGTGTCTCCCATAATCAGAACATTCCTCAGGCGGGTGCAGTGATAATTCTTCAGGGTTTTCTGCGCGATGTGTTGTGTCTTTCTCCTGTTTTGATTCCTCTTGCCGCTTGACCTTGGCAGAGGGAACAGATTGATAACGCAGGCAGTTGAATATGTTAGAGATAAACAATTTCACTCCTGACTTGTTCAGACAAACTCCATTTGCCTTGAAAAGATGTCTGCGATCCCAGAAAAAGTTAAAATTGTCAATACAATGAACAGAATGGTCAGTACAGGCCGTTGAAAGCCAGGTGTTCAGTGCAAACAATCTGCTGAATCTCTCCACTCCTCTTCTGACTGGCGGTAGAGGGCCACTGATGAACACCTCTGCATTTAGAGAGCTGGCAGTTTCTAACAAACATTTAAAGTCTTCTTTCAGCACTTCTGACTGTTGTTTCACAACATCATTTGTTCCAATGTGCAGTACCACATTCTTCACAGTCGGATGTTCAGCCCCAATATGCAGGATCTTCTCAGCCAAGTCAGAGACCATATCCTTGGGAAAACAGAGTACTTTGGTGTTGTTCTTATTACACAGACCTTTTACATCTCTTACAGCAGAGTCACCCACAATCAGAGTTTCAGGCCCAGTCGTTAGCTTTCCCTCTAGCCTTTTACTTTTGGAGTAGCTATTGGTCCTTACCCTGCTGCGTGAAGAGGACAGGTTATCCAGGTCATCAGATCTCCGGTTCTCGGTCAGTGGAGCGTATCTGTTCTGGATTGGCACACTTGGTGGTTTAGGAGGATTGTTTGTAATTCTCCCTTTAGTAGCTGTCCACTGCTGTTTCCTAGTATGAATAGGGGTTGAAGAGGCGCTCTTCCTGGGTGATAACAATGCAGGCCAGCCGGTCGCATCACAGATTTCAGAGCGCTGGGCTCTGCATGTTATCCGTCCTCCCAAATCCCATGGAAATGATTTACTCTTAGGCTTTGCACCCAGAGAGTTCCAGGGAGGACTACCACTTGTAGATTTATTACCCGGTACTCAGCCCTCCTGTTCCTTGGAATCCTTGTAGCTGCTAACTAGCTGTGAGTTAGCATACCCTTCTCCATTATTTTGCAACACTGGTAAAGTGGTGTCATTCCCACGACATAGTCCATTCACTTCCACGTTAACTTCCAACCGTTGCATTTTCATTTCCAACACAGCTATCTTCTGTATAAGTTTGTGGAAGTCATCTGTAGAGAACGGAGGCATTTTGCTACCAACTAGCTTAAGCTAAATAGCATGCAGTAGCCTACCAGGCTTTAGCTGTTGCTAGGCCACGCTACTGTAAGACTGAGGTCGTCGTAAAAATGTTGAAATATGGCTGAAACCCTCCGTCTATTTACGAAGATGAACTGTCCCAGTGATAAGTTAATGTCCAGCAGCCGCTGCTCGAAGTTTTCAGAGAATAAGAATAGAAAAATCAGCATAAAAAGTAAGCAGAGGCAGGAGCAAGCAGAAAAGCGTCTGCACTGTAAGAAAGAAAGAAAGAAAGATAAGATAAGACCCAAACCCCTTTATAATGTAGAGTTTGGGAATTATGGCAGGTTTAAAATAAAGTATGAAGGCAAAATTAAATCTGTCCTCCACTCTAGCTGTGACGTCACGCACTCTTTACCAAGGTCTGAACAATGTTTAATATCTCTAAAAGTAAGAATCAGATTTAAAAGATGTGTTATACAAATAATGTCAGAAAGATGTGTAACATCTTAAAATTGGAATGAGGTTTCTGAGTGAAAGTATGAAGGAGCAGTTAGCAGTTGAAGAAGGAGCAGTTAGCAGTTGAAGTTGCATGAAGATTGTTGAAGTCTGAAGAGTTTCTCCATTGACTTCCATGTTAAAAGTGTAATGAATTATGGGATGTATCTCCGGAATTATGAAAGTTATGAATGATAAAAGTAATAGCCATCGATTCCCGACCAAGCTGAACGTTTTGATGTTTCAACTGAGTTTCTGCGATGTTCAATGTGGGAGAAGAAGAGGCGCAAAATAACCCGGCGGGATAATAAAGAATTTCGTGCGTAGCATAACAGATAGTTGGAATGCTGTTTCTGCATTCCCACTAAATAACAGTCTGCCACTTGCGTCACTATAGTGAACAGTCTCAGGTGTGATACTCTGAGAGCAGAGAATACTATTTGAGAAGCTAAAAAGCAGTTTATTGTACACCCACCATCTTATATGCATACTCATCTGTGAAGGTTTACATGAAGCCTTTACCTTACGGAAAAGAGATGTCAGCAAGCGGCTGGCCTTTGCAAAGGTCCATTCATTCTGCAGACTGATGGCATCTGACACTGCGGAGATATGAGTTTGTTTTTATACTTTGAGATTATTATCCCCAAACACATTGCACATATCCCCGAACAAATTGCACATATTGTGCTTGCACTACCTCACAGGATATACATTTTAATAATAAAATACTTTAAACAATTTGTAATGTATTACTCTAGGTCCGCATGATTCCGTTTCTGTAGTAGAATTGTTTATTATAAAGTTTTTGTATTTATTCTTTATATTTTATATTGTGTATTCTTTAGATACTCTATTGATATACAGTATGTCTCTTCTGTGGATATGTATATTAATATATTTGCTATTTATGATATTTGTATTTTATTCTATTTTTATAAATATTCTTAACTCATGTGTAATGACAATGTTGCTGTGACAAAACAGTTTCCCAATTTGGGATGAATCAATTATATATCCATCTATATACAGTGGGGCAAAAAAGTATTTAGTCAGCCACCAATTGTGCAAGTTCTCCCACTTAAAAAGATGAGAGGCCTGTAATTTTCATGGAAGGAGGTTGTCACTCAAAATCTCACGATACATGGCCCCATTCATTCTTTCCTTTACACGGATCAGTCGTCCTGGTCCCTTTGCAGAAAAACAGCCCCAAAGCATGATGTTTCCACCCCCATGTTTCACAGTAGGTATGGTGTTCTTTGGATGCAACTCAGCATTCTTTCTCCTCCAAACACGTCAAGTTGAGTTTTTACCAAAAAGTTCTATTTTGGTTTCATCTGACCATATAACATTCTCCCAATCCCCTTCTGGATCATCTAAATGCTCTCTAGCAAACTTCAGACGGGCCTGGACATGTACTGGCTTAAGCAGGGGGACACGTCTGGCACTGCAGGATTTGAGTCCCTGGCGGCGTAGTGTGTTACTGATGGTAGCCTTTGTTACTTCGGTCCCAGCTCTCTGCAGGTCATTGACTAGGTCCCCCCGTGTGGTTCTGGGATCTTTGCTCACCGTTCTTGTGATCATTTTGACCCCACGGGCTGAGATCTTGCGTGGAGCCCCAGATCGAGGGAGATTATCAGTGGTCTTGTATGTCTTCCATTTTCTAATAATTGCTCCCACAGTTGATTTATTCACACCAAGCTGCTTACCTATTGCAGATTCAGTCTTCCCAGCTTGGTGCAGGTCTACAATTTTGTTTCTGCTGTCCTTTGACAGCTCTTTGGTCTTGGCCATAGTGGAGTTTGGAGTGTGACTGTTTGAGGTTGTGGACAGGTGTCTTTTATACTGATAACGAGTTCAAACAGGTGCCATTAATACAGTTAACAAGTGGAGGACAGAGGAGGCTCTTAAAGAAGAAGGTACAGGTCTGTGAGAGCCAGAAATCTTGTTTGTTTGTAGGTGACCAAATACTTGTATTACCGAGGAATTTACCAATTCATTCATTAAAAATCCTACAATGTGATTTCCTGGATTCTTTCTCCCCATTTTGTCTCTCATAGTTGAAGTGTACCTAGGATGAAAATTACAGGCCTCTCTCATCTTTTTAAGTGGGAGAACTTGCACAATTGGTGGCTGACTAAATACTTTTTTGCCCCACTGTATCTACACTGAACAAACATATAAATGCAACACTTTTGTTTTTGCTGCCATTTTTCATGAGATGAACTCAAAGATCTAAAACATTTTCTATATACACAAAATAACCATTTCTCTCAAATATTGTTCACAAATCTGAAAAAATCTGTGATAGTGAGCACTTCTCCTTTGCCGAGATAATCCATCCCACCTCACAGGTGTGGCATATCAAGATGCTGATTAGACAGCATGATTATTGCACAGGTGTGCCTTAGGCTGGCCACAATAAAAGGCCACTCTGAAATGTTCAGTTTTATCACACAGCACAATGCCACAGATGTTGCAAGTTTTGAGGGAGCGTGCAATTGGCATGCTGACAGCAGGAATGTCCACCAGAGCTGTTTTTGATATTTAAGAATCTGAAGGGAAGAAATGTCGTTCAGTAGTTGATATGGTCGCAGGCACTGTCACCGACACCAACATCGTTAGCTCTGAGGCAACACACTGCCAGAAACTTGAAACAGGGGGGTATTCCCAGAACATGTGAAGAAACGTGCCGTTGGCCTTTAATGGGCACAAGGAACATGACGCATCATCAATAACCTTCTAAAATACAGTTTGCGAGGGGTCAGGTAAGTCCTGTGCACAAAATTCAAATGAATCTGTTGATGATCAGGATTCCTTGAAGCTAATATAATATTGGTCCATACTGAGCTCCAATCAAAATCCTGGGAAATCCTCCCTCCATACTCTGTCTAACAACAGTGGTTTGTAGGAGGCCTCCATAATATACTGATACAGGCTGGAGACCATGCCCCTCAGACCTATTTTAGTGATGAATAACTCATGGAGCGGATATATGGGCAATGGGTAATGCCATGGTACGCCATGTGCTTTCACATAGCCGCTCCAAGCTGAAGGTAAAAGAAGGATGAGCAAGGAAGAGTACATTCGTTCTTTATGTCTTGGAAAGAGCGTAGACTATGCAGATAAAAAATTACGCCTAGAAAATGAATACCCCCCTCTTCCCACTGAGAGAAAGTGATCGGCCTACCACCTATCAGAAAATCTTTATTATTAAAAATAGGGGAATAAAGGTGCCATCTGCAAGAAACCTTACTAAACTTTTCTGCAGCACGCCAGACCCGAAACAGCTCAGAATCAGAAACGGGTTTGTTGCCAGGTAGGTTCACACGTACGAGGAATTTGACTAGATGTCATGGTACCATGACATTTTATAAAAATAAAATACAAAGATAGCGAACTATATTAAGAACACTGGGTAACACTTTATATTAAGGTACACAAATTAACCATTAACTAGTTGTTAATTAACATGCATTTTAGCAGTATATTGGCTCTTTATTAGTCATTATAAAACACTTATTAATGCCTTATTCTACATGACCATATTCTACAAGTAATAAGCCATTAATTGAGAGTTTTTCCCCAATAACCCTCTAATTAGTGCTTATTTGTTGCAAGTAAGGAAGTTGTTGTACATGAGTTTTGGTCTTAATATGCTCTGCTCAATATGGGCCTAATAAGGCAGTAGTACCACAAGAATAGTAATTCTCCCATAATAACACTTAACAAATATGATCTATTCTTATGTAACAATTAGGGCTGTCAGTCGAATACAATATGTAATCGCGATTAATCGCATGATTGTCCATAGTTAATCGAGATTAATCGCACATTTTTTAACTATTCTAAATGTTCATTAGAGGGATATTTTTCAAGTTTTTAATATTCTTATCAACATATGAGTGGACAAATATGCTTTATGCAAATGTTTGTTTATTATCATTTGATCAATGACAAATATTTCCATGAATATTAAACATAACAACCTCTGAACATTAAAAATATCCGCCTCAATTCAACCTGGAACCTCTCATACAATACAATAATACAATACAGTGTGTGTGTGTGTGTGTGTGTGTGTGTGTGTGTGTGTGTGTGTGTGTGTGTGTGTGTGTGTGTGTGTGTGTGTGTGTGTGTGTGTGGACTGTGGAGAGACGCCCACTGTGATGGATCGTTGGAGCTATGTGCAACTCAACGGGAGCTGCCTGGACGCTGCAATCATGTTGCACGCACTATCCGTGCTGAGTGTGCTGACTTTTCATACAATGTCCCACTGTCTGGCTTCCTGCATAAAGTCAAGTGCTCGGCGCAGTTGTCGGCGAAATGTCGCTCCTCTGTTTTCATTGAAAGAGCTCCTTATATCCATTAGCGCAGCTAGCTAGCACCAGATGCTAACAATAACAATACACGTAAGGTGTGCCCGTTCTCTCTCTCTCTCTCGCTCGCGCCACACATACACACACCCTCCCGGTCCTCCCGATGGCCAGTCAGGGCCTGCCGGTGAGCGTGGAAGTGTGGTATGCCGCAAGCGGGCGGCAGGAGCGGGGCTGTCAGCATCAGCTTGTAGATGGTATTTTAAACTCGATGCGCTCTGAAACTATGGGGCGGCCGAGGAAAAAAAATACACATGCGTTAAAATAATTAGTGGCGTTAATTTTTTTTTTGCCTTAACGCGTTATTAACGTGTTAACTTGACAGCCCTAGTAACAATACATGAAACTATAAGTGTTAATTGTCTCTAAATAACTCAAAATTAGGTATTTATATCTTAGAATATGTTCCCTATTTTAAAGTGAAGTCTTGTTCATAACCAATAAGCTAGTAGTTTGACTCTAATTGACCTGAACAGGTTCCCTATTCTAAAGTTGCCTCCTCTTCACACTTTGTAAATACATTATAGCACACAACTACTGAAATTAACCTCAACAGCACATGAACAAAGTAGACACACGCTGAAATATCAGTTTTATTAATGAACCACTAAAGAGAAACATGTCAAGTTTCTCGAAGGCTGAGAACACATATGCAGTAGGGATGGGAATTTGAAAGCAAATGTATATTCGAACCCCCAAAAAACGGTTAACCGAAATGTACATATCCTATATAAAAAAAAAAAATAGGGTAAAAAAAACAAAACATGTTCAAATAAGTATAGAAACCAAGTCGAATTTGTCAAATGTATTGAACTGGTGATCACAGTTTGACAGCTATAGGCCTACAGCTTTCATGTGTGGGATTCACAATCAGGCCAGCTGTAGAGAAGACCCTCTCAGCTGGAACGGAGGTTGCGGGTATAGCAAGGTATAGTATGTATATAAGTTTAATTTGGCATAGTTTACACTCTACACCGCACTCACTAACCTGGTCGAAATATTTCCACACATTACTCCTTTTTGACACCATGTCTGTGTAGGACTCTTCTTAGAGTGTAAATAATTACCGGACTATGACTGGTAAAATATGTTGAATACCGGCAAAACTAAATCTCTCCTGTCTAAATGTCTATGTACTTTGCACATGGTTTTTACACATGGTTGCCAAGCAGCGCTTATTGTTGTTTAGGCTGGCCACTCATGTGTCGCGAGTGTTGACAGGGGGCGGGGAAGCACGCTCATGAACTGTTAGCGCCGGAACCTCGCAACGGCTGCGGAGCGCATTTGCGCCGCATTTGGGCCTAAGATGAGGTTTGAGTCTGCGTGATCTGCGTGTAGGGAGGGGCAGCAGCCATATCATTAGCTAGAACTAGCTAGATCTGATGGATTTGGACATAAACAAAGCACTTTTATACTAATAAAGGACTGGCTTATCTAAAGCAGTTGAGTAGCACTTGAAATGTTTGGCTCGATGAAACCTGATGTACTTATATGATTCTGTTTTCTTCAAGGTTGTGTCTTCCTGGTCGAATGTACTTATTGTAAGTCGCCTTGGATAAAAGCGTCAGCTAAATGCAATGTAATGTAATGTAAACGCGAGTGAAGTATAACCGGACGCGAGAGAGAGATCAGCACCTGCAGCTCTGCCCGGTGTGAGGGACCGGTGAGCAGAGCAAAACACACCTTTAGACGTCACCTAACACATTTAGCTATGGCACTGTCGTATACATTGAATTATTCAATTTGATAATATGTAATCAACTTAGACATCCCTCCCAAAAGAAAAAAAATGAATAAAAAAATGAATAACTCATATTCGAATACCTGAATAATTTTGAATATTCGAATATTTGATTAATCGTTCCCATCCCTAATATGCAGCCTGTACTGCCTGATTTTTAACAGATGTTATGTATTTGTGATCATACTGTGTAACCTGCTTGTGTATGTACTTACACAATAGGTGTACTGTTCTCTCTATGTGTTGTACTGTCTCAGTGTGAACATAGATTAAACAGCCAGCCAAACTCTTTTGAGAGCCGGGGAATGAGCAGCCATGCTCCTTTATTGACTTATTTGCAGTCCACTGACATTCAAACGGAGTGAAACTATAAAAAAACAAGATACAAGGCACTTAATGATCTCATACATGCAAGAGTAACATACACAGATTAACACATAGGACCACTAAGTGTAAACAAGGTAAATATAGCTAATGCTAGCTTTGTAATAATCATGTATACAGGCTAGTATGACTAACGCTAGCATGTGTGCTAACGCTACCGTGTATGCTAACGCGAATGCTAATGCATTTTCTCATTGTGTTTAAACATCTCCAAATGTCATCACATAAACACAATACATGTTACTAATCCTTACAGTGTAAGTGTAACGGCCCGTCCACACTACAGCTTCGACAGCTTCAAAAACGGTTTCCAACGCGTCTGCTCATTCACTTTGAATGGGGTGACGTCACTTTTCGCCGAACTGCATTGTGGGAAGCAGAGCAGAGCTTTCCTGGCGTTTCAGGCTGCAAAAGTTGAGCAATGTTCAACTTTTGAAGCTTCTGAAGCTTTCGGTGGAAGCGTCAGCCAATCAAATCATATGCCAGTACAAGCTCTAGCCAATCAAACCGCTGCTTGTGTGTCAGGGGCGGGAGATTCATGTGATTGGTTGTTGGTCGAGCTTCAGACACGCCCAGCTCCAAGCTTTTTTTGAAGCTGTAGTGTGGACGGGCTGTAAGGCTTACACTTACCGTCCCGTCCACACAGCGGCGTGCGTTGAAGCTTCCAACGCTTCTGCCCATTCACTTTGAATGGGGTGACGTCACTTTTAGCCGAACTGCATTTTGGGAAGCGACGTGGAGCGTTGCTGGCGTTGCTCGCTTCAAAAGTTGAGCAATGTTCAACTTTGGCACCTCGGCAGAAGCGTCAGCCAATGAAATCCCGTTTATGCAAATCTGCCAGTACAAGTGCTAGCCAATCAAACCGCGTGTATGCTGGGAGAGGTAGTCTCTCCCAGCATACACGCGGTTTGATTGGCTAGCGCTTGCAGGTCATTTCCTCATATTCCAAAAAATGGAGAGAAAATTCATTATAGCGGTAGTGAATCACCCGGTGCTGTATGATCAGTCTCTGTTTATCTACCGGGATACAAACCGGAGGAGCGAGGCATGGAGGGAGGTGGCAGAGACAGTGGGTGAAACTGGTAGGTTTTCGCCTGTTTGGGGATTTTATATCCAGTTTACTTCGTTTTAACATTGCTATTGCTTTGTATGTCGGGGGCGGGAGATTCATGCGATTGGTTGTTGGTCGCATTGCTCGCAAAAAATCCCCAAGCTTCAGATACGCCCACCTCCAAGCGTCAACGCCGCTGTGTGGACGGGCCGTTACGGCCCGCTGTGCCTTGAAAGCTTCACCATTCACTTTGAATGGGGTGACGTCACTTTTCGCCAAACTGCATTGTGGGAAGCGACGCGGAGCTTTGCTGGCGTGGCTCACTGCAAAAGTTGAGCAATGTTCAACTTTTGAAGCCTCGGCAGAAGCGTCAGCCAATCGAATCATATGCCAGTACAAGTTCTAGCCAATCAAACCGCTGCTTGTGTGTCCGGGGCGGGAGATTCATGTGATTGGTTGTTGGTCGAGTTTCAGACACGCCCGCCTGCAAGCGACAACGCACGCCGCTGTGTGGACGGGCCGTTACAGTCATTGCTTTCTGACGGACTTGACGCTTTCACTCTTCAGGTTGCATAGGGAAAATTAGTAGCAGTCTACTGCAATGCTATAGAGTGGTGAAGTCACGCCCATCGTAAAACTGTTGAAATATAAGACTATTATTTCGGAAAAATGATGTATTGAAGTCAATGGAGAGAGAAAACTTATCTTTCGATCCCGTTTGAATTGTGCCACGAATTACACATATGATGTTTGTCAATCTAAAAAATTATTTCCATGTCAAAAAAGTCACAGTTTTTCGTAAAACTGTTGAAATATAAGACTATGAAAAATACGCAACTAGAAAGACTACAAATCCCAGAGTCGCGTAAGTGATGTCATAATTGATGTCACAATTGTTTTCCTCCGCTAAATATAAGAGATAGATAAGATAACTTTAACAAGATGCCTGTGTGCTTAGTACCAGGTTGTTATCATACCAGCAATGGGTCTTGCTCGTTATTTCGCTTCCCGTCTGATGAAAGGACCAGGAGTGGCTGGATCAAGTTAGCTACCTAGCTAGTAGCAAGCACGTTAGTTAGCATTACAGCCTTAGCCTTGTCATTTTATTATTATTTAGACACAATTAACACTTATAGTTTCATGTCTTGTTACATAAGAATAGATCATATTTGTTAAGTGTTATGAGAGAATTACTATTCTTGTGGTACTACTGCCTTAGGCTATTAGGCCCATATTGAGCAGTGTATATCAAGATCAAAACTCATGTACAACAACTTCCTTACTTGCAATAAATAAGCACTAATTAGAGGGTTATAGAGGAAAAACTCTCAACTAATGGCTTATTACTTGTAGAATATGGTCATGTAGAATAAGGCATTAATAAGTGTTTTATAATGAATAATAAATAACCAATATACTGCTAATATGCATGTTAATTAACAACTAGTTGATGGTTAATTTGTGTACCTTAATATAAAGTGTTACCAATTATAGAACATAAAATATGTGCAGTAAGCAATATTTAAACATTGTGTGCATTGTGGCTGAGGTAAAGTGTCAGTGGGGGGGGGGCTTGTTTATGAGGCTGGTAGCGGAGGGGAAGAAACTGTTCAGGTGGAGAGAGGTTTTGGTCCTGATGGAGCAAAACGTAACTGACATTGTCTAAGAGAAATGTTAGCAAATAACACGTCTGTTAGAGACCATGGGTGCACCATTCTCTCCTCTATCGCTCGCCAAGAGACTGCCGCCTGAGGATCGAACCACGTAACCAGAAGTCTGGGAGCGAAAGACCAATAATATAATATAAGAAATTGGATACTGCTAGGCCCCCATCCAACCTGCTGCGCTGCGTAGTTGAGGCTTTCAAACTAATTATGTATGTTATCAGCATGCATTGTACATCAGGAGATTCATTCCCAAGACTTCCAAAGTCCTAGAGACCTTCAGTTTCTGACCCAGTCTGATGATCTCCCAGATGAGTGTAGTTAACAGCAAGCTGTTGAAAACATGTATGTACCTGTTAGTCGAGGCTTGTATGTGAGGGTCTGTGTCAGTGAGTGTGTGAAGAAACGCTGCAGGGTATCCACTGAGGCTGAAGCTCCACACAGTGAAGCATCAAATATCTGAATCCTGTAAAAAACACAGAGCCGGGGAGTGAGAAACAAAAACATCTCATAGCATACATGTTCTTAATACTGTTTGTTTACTGTAGGTACATCGTCTAGAGTTAAACAATAAACAACTCCTGCTACTGGCCACACTGCCTTGTGTTTAATTACAGGACAGGAATTCTGTAGTCAATGTTTTAGACACATGCAAAGTGTTGCACTTTTAGAGGCTGCTGTCTGTTCTGCTGCAGACAGTAGATGTGACTCAGTGTGTGAAGCATGCAGAGACAGGAGCTACAGTAACACTGGTTTAGGCAAACACATTCTGATCATAGAAGCAAGGTGCTCTCTTCAAACAAGTGGCAAGAATTTAGCTGAGAACCGTGCAGTACAGAAAAAGTATCAGTCAGGCAACAACATGATAAATGAAAGTAGCAGATGAAGCTAATGTGGTCATGAGCTTAAAACTGGGCTGCTGAAAAAAGCAGGAACATCAGTGGGACCCACAAAATTCACTTTTCTGTTGTGACACGATGACCAAAACTGAGAGGCATAAATGAATTACTGTGGCTCATGTAGGGGCTGCATTCTTACACATTTTAACACACATCCTTTCCTCCAGGAAAAGTATCCAATAATCAGTTTCAGGTTGTAAGTTAAATCACATGCACTCGGGGGATCAACTCAGAAAATCTGAAAATATAAACGACGTCACCAGCCACTGTTACATTCATCTTCAGACAGAGACTTCAATCTCAACAAGACTATCTAATTGTCATAAAGTTGAATAAAAAAGCACCATCGCTCAGCTCCTGCAGACTGCTGCGTCTCACTCTGCTCCATGGTGTCCAGAAGCCCTTCAGAAGACCGACACAAAACAATAATAGAAACATGATACTTCGACATTAAAGCAGTTCAAAGGTAGAACATAGCTTTCAGGGTCCAGAGGTGTGAATCAAAGTGCTTTACTCAATATGTCATGAACACAGGACATAGAGGGTGGGACTCACAGAAGAGCATGAGATCCAGCAGTGAGCAGCACAGCAGAGACCCCCTCCTGTCTGCTGCCTCCGGGCTCTGCTCGAAGCCAGCCCCCACCAACACTCCAACCACAGCTGCAACAGAGACAGAGACCCCCATTGGCATTATCCTCATTGTAGTAGCAGCGTATGTCTATTGGTGAATTTTTATCAAGTGTCCATGATACCAAGAGGGCATTTTTTTGTTGCTTTGCTGCAGGTAAAACTACCTCTTAATATATATGAATTGACATTTTAAATGTTATTTTTAATCACTGTGCCATAGTAACATTAAGGCTAACCCTACATTTGAATATGACACTTCAGCAACATTTCTATCTTCAAAGGATCTGTAATTTTCTTCAAAGCATGGGAACTTGCAGTCAAAAGAAAAACATTATTCTCCTATGATCAGGATATTGTTTATAAATATAAGAACACTATACTAATCATATTCTTTTAAAAAATGAATCAAAGTGTTTCTGTAATGTATTCTTAGTTGCGCTCTGTTCCTGTAATATGTAAGAAAGGGAAACAACATTTAATTTTGTGAGCAGGTTACATCGTTTAAAGCTGCCGTCAAATCATCTTTGGCAAGTTCTTGTTCTTGCAGAACTTCAGTGTTAGTATTATTAGATCTCAGTGCTGCGTTTGACACTGTTGACCACAGCATATTACTAGACCGACTGGAAAACTGGGTGGGACTTTCGGAAACAGCTCTGAATTGGTTTGAATCCTACTTAAAGGACAGAAACAACTTTGTTTCTATAGGTAAATACACATCTGAGTTGACAAATATGACATGTGGGGTTCCTCAAGGCTCCATCTTGGGGCCTCTTCTCTTTAACATCTACATGCTACCACTGGCTCAGATAATGAAAAACAACAAAATAAGTTACCATAGCTATGCAGATGACACACACATTTACGTAACAATTTCACCAGGAGACTATGCTCCAATTCAAACACTGAGTAAGTGCATTGAACAAATCAATGACTGGATGTGTCAGAACTTTCTCCAATTAAACAAAGATAAAACTGAGGTAATGGTTTTTGGAGCCAAGTCAGAACGTATAAAAGTTAGCGCTGAGCTTCAGTCTGCAATGTTCAAAACAACAGATAAAGCCAGAAATCTAGGTGTAGTCATGGACTCTGACCTGAGTTTCAACAGTCACATTAAAACAGTTACTAAAGCAGCCTACTATCACCTAAAGAATATATCTAGGATTAAAAGACTAATGTCACAGCAGGATTTGGAAAAACTTGTCCATACTTTTATCTTCAGTAGACTCGACTACTGCAATGGTGTCTTCACAGGTCTCACTAAAAAATCTATTAGAAAGCTGCAGCTGATTCAGAACGCTGCTGCTCAAGTCCTCACTAACACTAAGAAAGTGGATCACATCACTCCAGTTCTGAAGTCTTTACACTGGCTTCCTGTGTGTCAAAGAATAGATTTCAAAATACTGCTGCTGGTTTATAAAGCACTGAATGGTTTAGGCCCAAAATACATTTCTGACCTCCTGCTAAATTATGAACCATCCAGATCTCTCAGGTCTTCAGGGACTGGTCAGCTTTCTGTCCCCAGAGTCAGAACTAAACATGGTAAAGCAGCGTTCAGTTATTATGCTCCAAATATCTGGAACAAACTCCCAGAAACCTGCAGGTCCGCTGCAACTCTTACTACTTTTAAATCCAGGCTGAAGACTTTTCTTTTTGTCGCAGCTTTTAATTGAACTATTCATATCTTAGACTGCACTGTAACTTTTATCCATGTATTTTTTCTTTTAATGTTTATTTTATTAGCTTTTCTTTTTAATGACTGATTTTAAATGCCATTTTCTTAATGTCTTTCATTTTTTGTAAAGCACTTTGAATTGCCTTGTGTTGAAAAGTGCTATATAAATAAAGAGTCAGATGAGACAACAGTACTTGAGGCTAAAACTTGGCTCAACACTTTGACGCACTGCAAGAAGAGTCTGTGCTGTTGAGGTTGATCATGGTGATTGATAAAGCAAAAACATCAATAATCATCTTTGCACAGGACCAAACGTTCAAGAGAAAATATCTGAGCCTAGCTCACCCTCTTCGTCTTTCCGAGCAAGCCCGGTACAACGGGTGCACTAAATACCTTACGCAACACCAATGGATGTGATACTCAGCTCTACATTTCTATTTAGCCGGACAACTCTCAACAACTGACACAACTCGAAAATTGCATAACATAAATCAAACTATGGATGTCATCAAACTTCCTCCAATTAAACACAGAAAAAACTGAAATGTTAATTCTTAGTCCACAACATATCAGGGACAAATTCTGCGACCTCAGCGTAAACATAGCTGGTTCAACCATCCACAAAAGTACGTTCATCAAAAATATTGGAGTGATATTCGATCCAGATCGAATATCAGATGTTTTCCACCTTCGGAACATTTCAAAGATTCGTCCGATGCTTTCCCTAGCTGATGCTGAAACTTTGGTCCATGCTTTTGTTTCATCTCGGTTGGACTACTGCAATTACTTTTCTCCGGGCTACCAAAATCAACAACTGCCAAACTACAACTGGTTCAAAACACAGCTGCCAGAATATTAACCAGAACCAGAAGATTTGATCATATCACCCCTGTTCTCATTTCATTGGCTCCCGATTCACATAAGATCTGACTTCAAGATTTTACTATTAACCTTTCAAATCTTACATGGACTAGCACCTCTGTATCTGTCATCATTAATTACCCCGTGAATATCTACCAGGCTCCCACGATCACATAATGCAAGTTTCCTTTCCATCCCCAGAATGAAAAAATCCTCCGTAGGGGGCAGAGCCTTTTCATTCCAAGCACCTCTCCTTTGGAATCGTCTTCCATTTCAGATCCGCAAAGCTATTTCCGTTGACTCCATTAAAAGCAAACTCAAAACCCATCTCTTCGCATCTGTCTTCCTTGTAAACAAATTTCCATCACCTAGTTTCCGTTCACTTCAGTCACATGCTTTTATCACGTGGCAATACTTATGTTGAGGTATAATGTTGTATAATGTTTTTATTTTGTTTTTGTCTTTGCTTTTGTTTGCTTTGTACAGCCCTTTGAGGCATTTCTTGTGATTTGGGGCTATAATACATTTGGATTTCATTTGATAATTGCCGGAAATTACCAATTGCACGTGTTTGTGGTGTTAACAAATAATGATAATAATCAAAACCCGCAAAAGTAATAGAATCATCCAAACAGGACCCTCACTAGTGAGTTATGAGTTATATCGCACTTGTTTAACTCACATGAAGAAGGTTCTAATGTGTTAACATGTGTGGTTATAAGGCTGGTCATGTGCTGAACTCGTTCTTTTCTAGGAACAGATTCTTCCTGTAGTCTTTGCTGGTTGTCGCTCAACCTCATGGGGAAGACTAAAAAGTAAAAAATAGTAACACACATCAGTGGTGCTGGAAGGAGGATTTTGTTATGTTTGGGTTAAAAGGGTTAATACTTTGTCTACGCATTTATATCCTATCAGAAAATACGGGAACTCATCTTGTAACCAGCTGAAATATGAGCTGAAACTCAGGGAGCTGGTCTCTCCTAATGGATTTGAAGTGCTTCTTAATGACGAGGAGATGCAGCTCTGCCTGTAAATGCTCTGTATATATAGACATTTTTATTGATTGGGATAAACCCCTTGAGATGCACCATCTCGTTTTCAAGGGGGTCCCGAAAATGATGATGTTTCTGATTGGGATCGTATATAAAGTATTCTCTGTGATTGTTTTGAATCTGTTTCTGTCTTATCTTGGACAGGACTCTTGTCAAATAGATTTAAACGTTAAGGAGACTTCTCCTAGTTAAATAAAGGTTAAATCAATAACACAAATAATAATAATAATATATGACCTGATTCTATGGCTTGGTTGCTGGTTGGCTGTGTTAGCAAGGTTATGGACTTGCCTGTTTTTGTCATTTAATCATAGCAAACTCATTTGTAAAATTCCGATCTTTCATATTTCTGATAGCAGTGTTGAAGGAAAATGCTCTCTTAAACTGTAGGGGCGCTTATAGCCATATACTAAGTCCTACACGATGCTGTTTTAATCACTTTTTCACTATTTTAAGATAAAAGTTGATTTAATTCATGGTTCCCTGACAAACTGATCAGAATCAATTCTCCCAAAACTGAAGCCGTTTGTGTGTCGCTCTGTATGACAAACTGCTTTAAGTTGTCGTAATGTATAAATGAGCCCATGTCTTACAAGAAGCACAACTAAACGAGACGACTGAAACCAAACTGTGTCCTTACCTGACAACACTTTCTGTTGAACATGTCTGGTTTCCTCTTCTCCTGGTGGAGGGGTCCAACCGCACAGAGCCTTCAACTGAGACACCACCCACAGCCTCACTCCTTCATCACTGATGGGAGGAAACGCAGGAAGAGGCCGAACTGAGTTGGTTAACATTCATCCTGTCAAACTCTTTGTAGTGTAGAGCTTATATTTGAGGCCTTCTACTCCCTGACCTCAGTTTACAGTTTAAAGATGGTTCCTACTACACCCACAGGGGGGCGGTGTTACACCACTGATAGCCAAGTGTATTCTGCTGTGAGTTTAGTTGTAGTATTTTATGTTAAAGAGGACAATTATGTTCATTTCGAGGTTCATATTTTTGTTCCGATGTCTTTATGCTTTAATGTTCAAAAAGCTCTTTATTTTTCTCATAATACCTGTGCACCTCTTTTCACCCTCTGTCTGAAACCAGTGCCCAATCTGCTCTGATTGGTTAGCTGGCTGGCTCTGTTGTGAATGGTCAACTACTTAGAGATGTGCCACCCCTTAGCAGGACATCTCTAAAATGTACAATTTGAGTGCTAGCCAATTGAAGCATGAGTGATAAGGATGTCATTACTTTATGGAAGGAGTCCAATGGAGACTTATCAGGCAGGGGGGGGGCGGGTGTGGGAGAGAAACCCCCTCTGGAGGGAACACAGGGATTTTAGCCTTTGCAGACCATTTGCATGCACAAAAACCTATAGAAAAATAGGGCCTCTTTAATAATTTGAAGCCATATTTATTAAATCAAGTTGTTTGAAATTCCATTTGTGAAATAACCAGAAGATTCACATAACAAGAAAAATGATATTTCATACCTCTCTATGATGTGCTTCAGAGTGACGATGTTGTAAAAGTCAAGATGGTACACCACCTCCAGCTGGGGCAGCCTCTGTAAAAACACCACAATAAATATTTCATTCACTTCATCCATTATATAAGAAAGACACGCTGGGTGTTCCTATTGGGGCAGTTTAGCAAATATAAAAGGGATAAAATAAAGGGAGACTTCTGATCTTTTTTTATTTTATATTTCTAACTTCACGTCTACGTTTTTGCTACTGCTCAGTTGTACAGAACTCTCAACAAAGACCTTTTTAAGAAACCTTTTCTTTGCCAGCTCATTGAGTCCTATTGTGACCCCAGAAATGTTGAGTACCTCAACATATTATGTTAGAAATGTATAGTACAGGTCCCCAGCACATAGAAAGTGCCGGATGCTGATTTGCATATGTTGGGCAAATTTAATAATTAACATAATATGCGTTACATAGGTTATTGACATTTTCAGGATAAAAAATGGCAGTTTCAACCAAAACATTTCCATATTTGGACTTCCAATGGACTCATTTTGATTAATTTTGGGTTGATTTGGAATGTGCTGGGGAAAGTACTATACATATCTATCATTAACCTTCAACATTTCCCGGTTCTATATGCTGGCAACTAGCTCTAGTGGAATACAAACTGAACAATCCTCATCAGAGGTAACAACTTTTTTGGATCTCATGTATGAACTGTAACATGGACACGGACGCGCACGCGCACACACACACACACACACACACACACACACACACACACACACACACACACACACACACACACACACACACACACACACACACACACACACCACACACACACACACACACACACACACACACACACACACACACACACACACCACACACACACACACACACACACACACACACACACACACACACACACACACACACACACACACACACACACACACACACACACACACACACACACACACACACACACACACACACACACACCTGGTCTCTTCTGTACTCCTGCCACAGCAGCTTGGGGCAGAGGGCTCCCTGTGACAGCAGCTCTCTGCTGGACCCCAGCAGGACACACAGCTGCTCCTACACATGACACAGATGGGACTAATATGATATTATCATATTATATGTCATATTTGACATCACATGCTTCCTGTACTCTGAACAAGAACCCTGCAGTAAGAAGAGACAGGGTGGGGTCTTCTGTGGCTGCCACTGAAGCTGAAACATGTTGAACCATAGAGGTGACAACCTGCAGTCAGATGTGGAGCAACAACCACTTTAAATAGAAAGTGATGAGACAGCAGGAGAGATTACCAGAAAACACAGAGTCACTGTGCAGCATACAACCACAATGACACACAGTTAACAACAACAACACAGGCACACACATCACACCATAGTCACTATACTAATGCCCCGGCCACACGAGGATGAAAACGGCCGTTTGCGTTACTGTTTAGTGTCATATAGACCATTCGGCCACACGAGGATGACCGAATACGGCACTAAACGACTGAGGAAACGATAACGGGTCCCAAGGTGGATAGAACGGCATACGCAACGCTCTGGGGGGTACAACGGCTCCGTGTGTGCGCCCTATACGATCATTTTCTGATAATGATGAGGCAATAGCCCCGCCTCTCCCCACCTCTGCTGCTCACCCCCGCGTCAAAGTAAACTGCACACTGAATTCAGATTATTTATCTTTCTCTCAATATGGACCTAAACGCGAGTGAAGTCTAATCTGACAGGACGGAGACACGCAGCTCTGCTCACCTGCAGCTCCTCCCGCTGTGATGCGGCGGTGAACGGAGTAAAACACACACTTCAAGTCAGATCATCACCCTTAGCTATTTTATTTATTACCTCTCAAACTACCTAAACTAGTTATAAATATGTTTATTTTTACTGTCGGCCGGGTCACTCATTACTGGATCAGCTGCTGCATGAAACAGACACTGGGCTGTCCGAAGAGAGGGAGGAAAAGAGAGGCTCCGTGTATTTTATTATTATATTATATAGAGTCATTATTCATTTGTTTTAAAGCTCAATAAATAACAAAGAAGACCTTTGACCGGCACTTTTATAATTTTGTCGGAAGATTTAAACTTTAATTCACGTTGACTGGCGAAAAACTCTGCCCGGTTCCCTCGGCCCCCACCGTGGAGAATAAACAGAAGGGCAACCATGACAACCATGCTTCTTCGCTGCTTTTGTGGAGGAAGTTACAGCGCCACGTACAGGCTCAGCATATGTATTGCAGCTTCTCCAGCGGTTGGAGCTAAACGGAGCGGTCTCGTGTGGACAGACACTATCCGGATAACTATTGCGTGTGGACGGAAGCTTGTTTGCGATTGCGTTTGCGTTAATCCTATGCGTTTAGCCGTTTTCGTCCTCGTGTGGCCGGGGTCTAAAGGTGTAGCAGAACTTTGAAATACAAATCCATCTGCAACTGAGTTAAGAAATATGGCATGACATCTACCATATGCACATTTATTGGGAAACTGCCTATTAAATAGATATACAATTTGACCCAATAAAGTAACGGCTAATTACTAACAAAGCACTTATATACTAATAAAGGGCTGGCTTATCTAAAGCCAGTTGAGTAGCACTTGAAATGTTTTAGCTCTTTGAAACCTGATGTACTTTATGATTCTGTTTTCTTCAAGTTTGTATCTTGTTGGTCGAACGCACTTATTGTAAGTCGCTTTGGATAAAAGCCTCAGCTAAATGTAATGTAATATCAATAAAGCTAAAATAGATATTAGACTGAATATGCTAAAAGCAAAAAAAATAAAATAAAATGTTTTTCTTTTGGTAGATATCTTTTGCTGTGCACCAGCAGGAAATAAGAAAAAGTATAATCAATTGATTTGTATAGACTTTGGTGCAAAAGTGTGCCTCAAGTCACACGTCATCAAACTTATCAGTACCCAACACAATGAAACGGTGTTAAGTAACTAAGTACAATTACTCAAGTACTGTAGTACAATTTTGAGGTACTTCTACTTAACTTGAGTTATTATGAGTTGTTATGCTACTTTGTACTTCTACCCCACTACAATTCAGAGGTACATGGTGTACTTTTACTCCACTACATGTATTTAATACCTTTAGTTACTTCACAGATCTGGATGAATGATGTGAAATCTAACCAAGTGTTGAATCAGACTTTAGTTCCACCTGGAGTAAATCCACCAGCTACCCTACAGTATACAAAGCCATTCAAACTAGCTGCACCTTTACCAGCTTTGAGAACACTTTCATGATCAATCAAAAAACATATCATATATATTATTCTGAAATGGACCAATCTGCACAACGACTACTTTTACTGTCGCTGCTTTCACTATATTTTGATGAGAATACTTTTCTACTTTTACTTGAGGAACATTTTGAATGCTGTACTTTTACTTGTAACAGAGTATTCCTACACTCTGGCAATGACAAGCAACCTACAGTACAGTGTCAGTGACACCTGCACCAACTTACTCTACCAACAACATGTTGATGGGATGGCAAGTGAAAGTTCAGATGGACAACCTTAAAGATTTGAGAATTGAATTTAGTTTTAATGTTTATATGAAGGTACTAATGCAATCCTTACCTTGAGTTAAGCCACAGATACATATTCCGCTGTTCTGTCAGATACTCACTCTCTGAGATGCAGTGAGCAGCTCTCTCCTCTTGCCCTCCTCCTGCTTCACTTCCTCAGCTCCAGTGATCTCCATCAGTCTCTCCAGCACCATCTTCACTGACAGCACCGGCACCGGGACCCCCAGCTGTACGGCCTGACACCTCAGCTCAAACACTGTTCACACACAATACAACACATCCTGTAGTTCAGAGAGTTGTGGCATCATGTGGCACTGAGCAGTTAGCATCACTATAATCTCCTTTGGGGTGTATAAAGAAACCAAATGAGTTGAGTTGCCCAGAAGATAAACAAAGATGGTCGTCATGAGAAAGTAATATAAAATCTGTCATGCCGGCCATTCAGTAAGTGACTTTTGAATTAGATATTGAAAAGTCCGTACACACAACAAACACTGAGAAGTGCAGACTCCCTTGCTTGTACTACACTTTTCTTCATAGTTTTGTAATTATTGTGTATAGCAGCAGGTGTATCCGGCCTCTGAGTGTTTCAACTTTCGCCACAGATGCTGTTTCTCAGAGCTCGTCCCCACACTCACCCAGCAGTGACCCTGCCATGGCAGATGAGACGCTCTTAGACTCTGTCTCTTTCTGTTCGCCATTCTGGGTGTGGAAAATGTTGCACGGATCGGGATTCTACAAAAAAGGGTTAGAAAAAACAGTAAAGAAACATTACAAGTATATTACAGCAAGGTCAGAAAGTATTCAAATGTAACATATTACTTCATCATCAGTCTAACTAGTTCCTAGCACAAGTACATTTCCTGAGGGAGTTTAAGGACAAAGCAGCTCCCCCTGATGTTTAAGGCCACATCAAGTACTTTGCCGTACTTAGTTCCCAGCACTTAGTTCCGATCGCGTTCACACCGGAATAAGTTCCCTGAGGGAGGATTAGGCAAATGAAGCCGCTGACGTCACTTCTTCTTCTTCTTCTGCTTTGGGTTTACTGGCAGGCCGCAAACCACTTCACGGCGTATACTGCCACCCGAAGTCCCCGGCCGGAAGTCCCCGGAGTTAGTGACTCCCAGCAGCTTCTACTGAAGCCTTCCGAGTAAATCGCCAGAACGCCGACACCTCCTCATCTCCACCGCTCCCATGTTTTCTTTTGTGTTGCCATAAGTTAGTTTTATGGGGCGTGGTTTTCAATCGCCCAGTCAATCAGAACTGTGGTACTTTTTTTCCCCAGGAAAGTACCTGCTCTCAACAGGCGCTAAAAATGGGGTGAAAAGTTCCACTTAGTTATTTTTTTGGTGTGAACGCGACATCAGGGGTACTAACGGAACTAAACGCGAAAAGTACGGGTGAAAAGTACTCGTGTGAATGCGGCTAATAGTGCAGTGGTTCTCAACTCGTTTCGAGTGGGTCGCAGTTGTGTGAGTGAAGAAAAAAAAAAAGTTGCATTTTGTTTTTAAAGTTAAACTTTTATTTTGAAGGCCAATTCAACTCAATTTAAAGTAATTCACACAGACAAGTTCAGCTGTCAGAACAAAGTGAAAAAGAAACAATGGCATAAAATATTATTAATATGTCAGGTAGTAATAGATTTATTTATTTTCTTCTCAAGAGTGTACCAGAATGCGTAGTTTATATGTTGGTATTTCAAAAAATTGGGTTGGGTTTTCAGCATGTGGGCCTTTTTATGTAATACAGTTCAGCTTTGATGACCATCATCTCATTAAACCTTTTTTAAAAGCATACTTTAGTTCTGTGAAGGGATATAAGGGATACATGCACTGTACTTCACTTTCATTAATATTGTATGCTGAAAAGCGTATATATTATAGCACGATTTTTTGTTGAATAGATTTGAGTGGTTCAAATTTCGGGCCGCGATTTATTGACAAAGGAAAAAGTGGGTCCCGAGGCCTGACCAGTTGAGAACCACTGCTATAGTGTATTAAACATTCAGGGTGGCCTGAAAGGTGGGTGCTCTTTAACGTGCATGCGCTTGAATCACAGTCTCACACAAATGGCTTTTATACTTCTAGTGCACGCAGCCAGGCACGGTTCTACGAGGGTGCAAAAACCTGCATTTCACCCTCAGTCTAATTTTTTTGCACTCTCAGTTCAAAACTGAATAATAAATGCCAAGATGCTAGGGAAGTGTGTCCATCAGACTTCGTCTATGTGATCACGTATGCAGTGCAACATGCAAAAGGGCTTTGTGAAAATGGTTGTATAAGCATGTGTGGGAATGATTAGACACTCTCATATCTCGTCATTCTCACGGCTCTGAAACAACTGAGAACGTCCCAGTTACATTTTCCATCAGGATTTTAGGCTCACTAGAATAACCCTACAAATGAAAATATATCGTTTTGGTGAAACTGTTTTATGATTATGACCTATGAGAATTAACACTATCATACATGGTATTGATGTATTGTTTAGTATTTATGGTACTCAACAGAATTTGCACTGCAATGTGTTTCAATGATAAAACATGATAAGCTACTTTTGCTAAAATGAAGTTAAAGACAAAGGGGTGCGCTTAACAACTGCAGTTCAGATTCTACATGGATTTAATGAGCAGAAGAATTCCATGAAGTAAAGCATAGAGAAATTCCATTTCATATATACAGTACGTATTGTTTCAGTCATTAATACAAATAAATATTTATTTAAAAAGGTCCCATGTCATGCTTTTCCGGTTATTACCCGTCCGGTTATTACTCCGCGCTTTCACACCGGAGTACTTTTCCCAGGAATAGTTCCGATAGTTCCTGGGATTTTGCGTTCACACCAAAAAGATCTGGAACTAGAACTTTTTTTTGCAAACCTTTTCACCCCTTTAGTCCCTGCTAGAGAGCAGGTACTTTCCTGGGAGAAAAAGGTTCCCATTTCTGATTGGCTGGGCGAATTGCAAACCACGTCCCATAAAACTCGGAAAGGTTTTGTGAAGCCGCAATTGTATTTGCTGGCATTAGCATTAGCCCCGCGCACCAAGGGAGAGAGACTAACTTATGGCAACACAAAAAAAAACATGGGAGCGGTGGAGATGAGGAGGTGTCGGCGTTCTGGCAATTTACTCGGAAGGCTTCAGTAGAAGCTGCTGGGACCCCAACTCCGGGGACTTCCAGCCGGGGACTTCGGGTGGCAGTATACGTCGGAAAACACTGTACATCCCGTTTCAATAATTCCCCTTTACTCTAAAGTCGCATCTAAAAAGAACGCGATCTGATCTAGTTGTGTATATTTTGTTATTTTTGCAAATTGAGGAGATGATAAGACAATCTCATTAGCTACAGGCAGCGACAGAGGCTCATATATTGCATTAGGTAAAATAAAGCAGGCAAACATAACAGGAAGAATATGTACATTTTAATCCAATCAAAGAGGACATTGTCACACCATTCAAATGTATGTACATTACAACCAATAAAAAAGCTTAGATTTGTTTCTTTGTTACGTTTTTCTGTGTCAGCCGTTAACTTAGATAGATAAACTTAGCTATTGATATCGCAAACATGTCAGAAGAACCAGCACATAAGAAAATAAAATACAGTCTAACAAAACTGAACTTCAACAACTTCAATGTCACATCCACAACTCCGGAGCCTGGCCCTTCAACCATAGAACCAGCGCAGCCAGATGAACCCCAAAGCAGCAGCTCTGCGACCGCTGAGACTGTCAAAACCGCCGGCATCGTTGAACCGAAACAGGCTGGTTCCGACTGCGTGGAGGTTTGTTGTCGGGACATTGAGACGGGTAAAGCTGCACAGCTAATTGTAGATAAAAAGGAGACCGCTAGATCGTTTGGGCAAAGAGAAGGTACTTCAATGCAGAATGGTACAAAAACAGAGAGTGGTTAATTATTTGCAAAACCACTAAACGAGCCTTCTGTGAAATATGCAGATTTGCTGCTGTCAAACGGGTTGAAACTTTCTCCAAATGTGGAGATGACAGGTTTGTAAATACCGGAGTTAATAACTGGAAAAAGTGCCTAAGCCTCCTGGACAGCCACGAAAAGTCTCATTTTCACAGAGTGTGTTAAAAAAAAGTGCGCTTACTTCAGTCGAACACCAGTCAACATTCAGCTTGTAAACAAGAGCATATTGAGCAGGAAAAAAGAAAGAATCCAGGAAATCACATTGTAGGATTTTTAATGAATGAATTGGTAAATTCCTCGGTAAAACAAGTATTTGGTCACCAACAAACAAACAAGATTTCTGGCTCTCACAGACCTGTACCTTCTTCTTTAAGAGCCTCCTCTGTCCTCCACTCGTTAACTGTATTAATGGCACCTGTTTGAACTCGTTATCAGTATAAAAGACACCTGTCCACAACCTCAAACAGTCACACTCCAAACTCCACTATGGCCAAGACCAAAGAGCTGTCAAAGGACACCAGAAACAAAATTGTAGACCTGCTCCAGGCTGGGAAGACTGAATTTGCAATAGGTAAGCAGCTTGGTGTGAAGAAATCAACTGTGGGAGCAATTATTAGAAAATGGAAGACATACAAGACCACTGATAATCTCCCTCGATCTGGGGCTCCACGCAAGATCTCACCCCGTGGGGTCAAAATGATCACAAGAACGGTGACCAAAAATCCCAGAACCACACGGGGGGACCTAGTCAATGACCTGCAGAGAGCTGGGACCAAAGTAACAAAGGCTACCATCAGTAACACACTACCCCGCCAGGGACTCAAATCCTGCAGTGCCAGACGTGTCCCCCTGCTTAAGCCAGTACGTGTCCAGGCCCGTCTGAAGTTTGCTAGAGAGCATTTAGATGATCCAGAAGAGGATTGGGAGAATGTCATATGGTCAGATGAAACCAAAATAGAACTTTTTGGTAAAAACTCAACTAGACGTGTTTGGAGGAGAAAGAATGCTGAGTTGCATCCAAAGAACACCATACCTACTGTGAAACATGGGGGTGGAAACATCATGCTTTAGGGCTGTTTTTCTGCAAAGGGACCAGGACGACTGATCCGTGTAAAGGAAAGAATGAATGGGGCCATGTATCGTGAGATTTTGAGCGACAACCTCCTTCCATCAGCAAGGGCATTGAAGATGAAACGTGGCTGGGTCTTTCAGCATGACAATGATCCCAAACACACCGCCCGGGCAACGAAGGAGTGGCTTCGTAAGAAGCATTTCAAGGTCCTGTAGTAGCCTAGCCAGTCTCCAGATCTCAACCCCATATAAAATCTTTGGAGGGAGTTGAAAGTCCGTGTTGCCCAGCGACAGCCCCAAAACATCACTGCTCTAGAGGAGATCTGCATGGAGGAATGGGCCAAAATACCAGCAACAGTGTGTGAAAACCTTGTGAAGACTTACAGAAAACGTTTGACCTCTGTCATTGCCAACAAAGGGTATATAACAAAGTATTGAGATGAACTTTTGTTATTGACCAAATTTTCCACCATAATTTGCAAATAAATTCTTTAAAAATCAATGTGATTTTCTGGATTTTTCTTTCTCATTTTGTCTCATCTTTTTAAGTGGGAGAACTTGCACAATTGGTGGCTGACTAAATACTTTTTTGCCCCACTGTATGTGTGGGCTGGACCTGTATAGTTTAATTGACAGGAAAGGAGTGAGCAGAGGGTAGAGTTGTCCATTCATGTTCTGTTTTTGGTGACTATCTTCCTCACCATGCTGAATACCCTCTCAGACTTTCAGTTGTGCACGCTACTAAAGAGACGCGTTACCATTAGGGATGCTCCGATCGCCAATCCGATCAGGGCCGATCAGTATCGGCCGATACCGATCGCCGATCCGATCGAGTGGGCGGGGCCTAAATGGAAGATTTAAACATCACTTTAAATCTTCCATTTAAAGTGATGTTTAAAACTCAGTTAATGGGGCTCATTCACTGGAGCTTCCACAAACAACAATCAACTTAATTATTACATTCAAATGATGTACATTATTCAAGTTTACATTCACTTTGGATAATAACACGGGAGAAATTAGCGGAAGCGCTCTCTTTTCCTCTCTCCCTCTCTCTCTCCCCCCTCTCTCCCTCTCCTGACAGCCTGTCAGTATCTCATGCAGCTCACTGATCCAGTAATGAGTGACCCGACAGTGAAGAATACATATATTTATAATAACTAGTTTAGCTTGTTCCAGAGGTAGATAAAATAGCTAAGTGTGTTAGGTCTAACTCTTACGGTACGTCCACACAGCAGCTTTTCAAAAATCTTGAAAATCTTGGAGCTGGGCGTGTCTGAAAGCTTGGGGATTTTTTGCGAGCAACGCGACCAACAACCAATCACATGAATCTCCCGCCCCCGACATACAAAGCAAAAAACCCCGGAGATTTTATGCGAGCAATATATATATATATATATATAAACTCCCCAAACAGGCGAAAACCTACCAGTTTCACCCACTGTCTCTGCCACCTCCCTCCATGCCTGGTTCCTCCGGTTTGTATCCCGTTAATAGTTCTGGTCGTAAAGAACCGGGTGATTTGCTACCGTAATTTCTCGTTTGGAATATGAGGAAATTAACTGCGGTCTGGTTCTCCCTGTGTGTGTGTTTCGCTCCGCTTACCGGTCCGGCGGGCGGAGCTGCAGGATTTCTGCTTCACACACACGTTGAATACCGCTATTTTACTGTCTTTTTCGGACACCTTAAAATAATGCCAGACCGGTGAAGCCATTTTGGCGAGCTTGTTTTGCGGCACACAGAGAACAGTGTCATGTATTTTACGTCATGCGATCGGCTCTCGCGATCGGCATGTTTAGAGAGCACCGATCGATCGGTAGAGAGTGAGTATCGGCCGATCTCGATCGGTGACCGATCGATCGGAGCATCCCTAGTTACCATGGAAACCAAACAATGGTGTAGCTGTATTGAAGTCCGAGTGGAAACAGTAACATTTGGAGCATTATGTTAGAATGAAACAGGTCGTGACTCACAAATCAGATTTAGTCAGAAATCGGGAGAAATACGGGAGAAATATGAACCCGGGAGGAAACCAGGAGAGGGCAATGAAATCGGGAGCCTCCCGCGAAAATCGGGAGGGTTGGCAAGTATGTAACATACAAACGCACTTTTTGGCCCCCCCCCACTTCTGAAATGAATCCGGCGCCGCTGGTTTGCGGTCTGCCAGTAGAGATGGGTGAGTCCTGATTCATCCGGATCATTAACCCGGATCCTAGTAATGAGCTGGTCGTGACGAGTCTCCCCTCTCGATTAACCCGAGTCCTTTGAGTCCTACACCTGGTGACTAGTGCTGCGTACCGGTACGCCGAACCGGTACTGGACTTGTAAAAAGTTTCGGTTCAAGTCCGGTTAAAACCGGAACGTTGGGAACCGGTACTTGGACTCGCAAAAAAACTAGCACTTACGTATATTCTGGTGTCTGTGGTTATTTAAACATTCCCTGATAAACGTTATTCAGCGTCAATACATGAGTGCTAATCCCAGTGTGCTCAGTGTACAACATCACATGTCATTTCACCTTCGATTCACGGTTTGAAAACGTAGCATTTCGCCACATGCTAATGCTAACCGGAAGTGAAGAATGTTCAGAATAAAAGTATTAAGTTAATAGTGTGAACTTCCGGTTTTTTCAGAATAAAACTGATTTAAATTAAATAGTGTATTTAATTCAAAATTACGCCATATCAACATTGATTTTAATTTCTAACAGTGTGTATGTACATCACTATGTATGTAGTATGTACTCAGTATAATGTACACATGTAGAGTTGTAGAAAAGACATGGTGTACAGACAGTACAGTACACTCTGACTGTACAGTCACTACAGTGTAGCCTATACTGTATAGTAGATGTGTAACAGTGTAATGCGTATAGTCTACTCTACACTCTACCTTTCAGCAAACGTTTTAGGGATTTAGGCTCAGTCAGCTCAGGGACTGTTTGGTTACTTTAGTTTGGTAAATGAAATAAATGTTTGAACTTTGTAGTAGTTCACTGTAGTTGCTGTCATAAGTCATTTGTAGACTAAAGTGTTTTGTTTACATTTGTACTTTGTAGAGAAATGTAGACACAAGTTGGAAGGGAGCACAATAAACCTGACGAGTTTGAATTTGAGTTGATTGTGAGTTAATTTTCAATTGATAATTAGCTCACAATAAGTTCACTTTAGTTACTCACACAACTTGACACAAGCCATGGGTTCAGGTTCGGACTTATAAGTCCGGACCTGAACCTGAACCTCTGGACTTGAGTCCGGACCTGAACCTGAATGTGAGTCCAGGTACGCAGCACTACTGGTGACGTACAAATTAAAACTATAAATTGCGTCACTCGCTACCCTCCTTAAAACATGTAAAATCACATTACAACGTACCCCAGTCCATCTGCCTAGCCTTTAGCAAGTAGGATAGCTGCCAGAAGTTATCGTTTGGCTCAGGGGACGCGGATCAGTGAAACTTCCTGCAGACTCGTGGGGACTCAGAGCCGTAACCGTAGCAGATCCAGAGATCCAGAGATCCAGGCAGACTCATCATGCACGAGTCAACAGCAGACTCAGATTCGCAAATCCTGACTCACTGAATCATGGGAACTTCCTTCACTTCCTGCAGACTCGTGGGGACTCAGAGCCGTAACCGTATAACAGATCCAGAGATCCAGACTCCTCATGCACGAGCATAGCCGCGGGAACTGGGAAGTCATTTTACTTAGGGGGTGCGGACAAACGTGGGGAGAGATTTCAACAACAGTAACATGAAGTTTTTCAAATGTACACCATTCGCAGCCCCGCCTCCAGTACCCCTACTTCCCGCGGCTATTGTGCACGAGTCAACAGCAGTCTCAGAGATTCGCAAATCTTGACTCACTGTGCAAAACATAGCAGACTCGTGCGGACTCAGAGCCGTAACCGTATAGCAGCAGATCCAGAGATCCAGCAGACTCGTCGTCATGCACGAGTGAACAGCAGACTCAAAGATTCACCAAATCGCAAAATAACCCTTTTTTTTGTGATCAACATTTTTTATTAAAGCAAAAGACACTGTGTAGCGGAGGTTAATGTAACGTTAGTTTAATATGCTCGTGAAATGCAACAACTTTTCGGGATCTGCACAAACTGCATAAACTGACTTTGCTGACTCATATGACTCGTATGATCCGGATCTCTTCAATGACTGACTCAGAAGACTCCGAGTCCGTAAAAGGATGCGGATTTGCCATCTCTACCTGCCAGTAAACCCAAAGCAGAAGAAGAAGAAGTGACGTCAGCGGCTTCATTTGCCTAATCCTCCCTCAGGGACTTATTCCGGTGTGAACGCGATCTGCTCTTTAGTTCCCGGAACTGAAGAGTTCTGATGAACTAAGTACTGGGAACTAAGTACGGCAAAGTACTTGGTGTGAAAGCGCCTTGTGTGTTATGTAGCTTTTTCTTCATGTAAACGGTCTTCAAAGTCACAAACCCTCAAAGTACACCCTGTAGCGAGTAAAACTCTAACACAGAAAATACCTGTCTGTGCTGCCCCAGAACGCCTCGTTGGAGATTTTTCTTTTTCCATTTTTTTCTTCCCGAGTATGGTGACGTAACCATGCCCAGGTCCAAATGGACCAATCCGTGGAGCTCCTCACACACACTCACTCACTCAGCCTTATCTTTTCTCAGCCACGGCTCCGTGGATCTCCACTCACAGTTCGCCACACTCACGTGTGTGTGCTCAGGCTGAGCTCAGGCTGAGTTCTGCTGTGTCTCGCTGTCTCGCAGACCCCATGCAGCAACCAGGAAACAACACCAGTAATACAGCTCACACTGTCCGCTCCTCGAGCCTCAAAGAGCGGGGCAGCGAGCCCCGCAACGTCCCGCCAACACGGCACCCAAACCCCACGCAGCATTCTCATCTGTTTGTCATTACTGGTGTCATTTTCTGGTTGCTAACAAACGCCATTGTAACACATAAACACACATCAGAGCACAGTGGGCTCATAGGGAGGGAAGGGGGGGCAGGAGCTCCAACAAGGCGTGTAGGACAGAGAGTTAATACACATACTATACAGAGATTCTGTATGAGAAACGTGATATGTGAGTTTGGAACATCGAACAATGTAAATCTATTCTAGTAGACCTCAACAATGAAATTATGATCAGTAGAAATGACCAAAGCATGGGACCTTTAAATAAGGCTCCTGGAGATGCTCAGCCCATGCATAACTAACCCACAAGCATTCCAGTAAGGGACGTTTCCTTTTAGCCACAATGGAAAGCAGAATCTTTTTTCACAACTGCCAATCAAGAGGCAAAGGAGTAAAATGGCCAGAAGAAGATGCATATCGTTCCATTCAGTCTAATATTACACTACAATTTATTTTGTTTGCCCACTAGAGGCATTTTTATTAAACAGAGATTACTTAAATCATCTGACTGTAAGGACATGTCAATTGTTACACACTTCTTCCTCAATCCTGAGGTTAGTATTAAAAGTTATTATTTTAATGGCTCATTGTTCTTCATTGGCTATGCAGCCCAGCAGGTTCTGAGGTCCACTCACCCCCCCCTCCATGAGCAGGCTGCCCAGGCTCTGCTGCTGCGCCAGCAGCTGCAGGGTCTCCTCCTGCAGCCTCTCAGCCTCGGCCTGCCTCAGCCTCTTCACCACACGACCAGCTGGGAGTTCAACAGCAGAACAAACAACACTTAGAATGTAAAAAAACTTCTTATTGACACAGTTTCAGTATTTGAGAACAGTTTACCACATTGTTTAAAGTTATGGCAAAACTAAGCAAGTTGTTAGATGTTGGCAGCGGTGTAATTAAGTACGTTTACTCAAGTGTTTTACTTAAGTAGGATTTTGTGGTAGTTGTACTTTACGCAAGTATTATTATTCTACTCTACTTATACCTCGACTACTACAATTTGGAAGCTAATATTGTACTTTTTACTCAACTACATTTATTTGACAAAATTAATTACTGGTTACTTTACAGATCCATTTGTATTCAGATTCATATTATTAGCTAAAACAAAATAAACTAATAAATAAACTATGTATAATTATTATTGGTTAAGATATCCAGCAGCAGTATATAAAGTAATTAAAATGTGCTCCTCCTTTAACATCTGGGATAAACACATTAAAGCATCAATAACTATAATTCACAAATGTAATATATGATTCTAAAATAAGACATTACCCACTATAAGTCATTTTACTTTTGGTACTTAAATTATATTTTGGTGACAATTATTGTGTACTTTTATATAAGTAAGATTATAAATGCAGGATGTTTACTTGTAAGAGAATACTTTTACACTGTAGTATTTCTACTTTGAATGAAGTAAAATCTGTGGTGAAAAGTAACTAAGTATCGTTATCGCTTGCAACGATTGTGAAAACAACATAATCGAAATAAAACGATTATTTCTTTTATTATTATTTATCTAAAAAAATATATATAATTTGTTTTATTAGTTTTTCAATGAAATGATACTTAAAGTTCAGGGTAATCAACTGTTAAAACATACAACACCTTTTTCTTTCAATAAATTGATGTTTTCAAAGTAAATGGATAACCGTTTTTAATAATCGTGATATCGCATAATCGAGCAGCCCTACTTTATACTTCTACTCCACTACATTTTGGAAGCCAATTGTGTACTTTTGACGCACTAGAATTATTTAACAGATGTATTTACTAGTTAGTTAAACAATACTTAGCAAACACTTTTAAAATGGGATTATTCGGTATAGATTAAACCATCCAACATTATTTTATTTTTTTTGTTGAAATTCTCTTTTTATTCAGCTTTTCACATGTCATAATATAATACAATATTATCTGTAAGCCTTCTGTAGTTAACAATACAATCACAAATCAAACGTACATATTTGTGGATAATACAGAGGCAGGCCTCACTGACCTTCAAACATGCTATAACATATAGAAAGAACATAAACACGAACAGGGTTATGGGGTCCAACCATAGACTGTATATATAAAGGGTTAAATGTGAAGATGTGCTGCTATTGCTTAAAATATTTTTGTAAATATTTTACTCCTAATACTAGTACTAGTCTAAGTACATCTACCTAATAGTACTTATATACTTTTACTTAAGTACCATTCTGGAGGCAGTACTTTTACTTCAAATTGAGTATTTTTACAGTGTGGTATTAGTACTTGTACACAAGTAAAGAATCTGAATATGTTTCCTGAGTAAAATATATGAGTACTTCTTACACCACAGATTGTTGGCCCACTTGTTAATTAATAGATTGCATCATATTTACATACACAAACCTGTACCTTCAGATGGTAATCTTGTTGACTAGTAAGGTAAAGGGGTGGTTCTCTTGAAGGTCCTGTGGAGCGGCCATTATCTTTAAAGCCTGTATAAACGTATTATTTAATATGGAGCACCGTGAATAATAACTGAGTTCAACCGTCAACTCACCGAGGAGGCTGGACAGAGTCCTCTTCTGAGAGACCGATTCACACGAGGCACTCAGTGACATTTTACCTACAAAAAATGTGTATATACTCTTCGAGACAAAATCGACTTTAAAGTCCCTTGTAACCAGTACATCAACAGTTTTAGAGGACTATTCCTGAGTAAAATAATTCATGCTGCTGTGGTACTGTTTTCGGTTCACGTACTCCTCCATGTTTCTCCTCGCGCTCTTCTCTCCCATTGGTCCGAGCTACAGCCAATCATGATAGACCATTCGGCTGCGGTGCGAACATAAAATAACCCGGAGTTAAATCCCTGTCAACGCTTTTCTTGTAGAAGCTTGTTTTAAAAGTTCAGAAGGGCAGTGTCATTCTCTGGATAGCCATATTTAAAAAAGAGACATGTGAAACTAATTTATCACCCAAAATGTGCCAGGGAATTAAACAATAGATCAATATGCTGTCCAAACCTCCCTTCAGAGTGTGCTGCTACAGAATTGATCACACCACATAACAGTCTCCTTCTGTGTGTTGGATAACAGGAAGGAAACATTTGTGATATGCCTAATTTGTCCAAGCATGTCAAACTGAATTTAACTCACATAATCAAGAATTTTCTATTTCCTTTGTTTTATTTAAAGCTCGAAGTCAATAGTTAATCATTTAATTTGTGTGTCCCTAAAAGAGTTTGGGATGTTTCATTAATTATTTTGGAAGGTAATGGCTTTGATAATTAAAGTGGGCTCCATGTACATTTGCTGAACACATATCTCTGAATTGTTTTTCACTTTGTATCATCTCTTTCTGTCAGGATATTATTTTTTCTTCAATGTAAATGTTAACAGGGCATTGCTGTAAAATAGCATGTTTGCTCAGCTGATAGCTATGTGTATTTAAATAAATAAAACAGTTCGGTGTTCATTATTATTATTTTTGT
The DNA here is from genome assembly GCF_902827175.1 of Gymnodraco acuticeps. Taxonomy (NCBI): domain Eukaryota; kingdom Metazoa; phylum Chordata; class Actinopteri; order Perciformes; family Bathydraconidae; genus Gymnodraco; species Gymnodraco acuticeps. Next base: position 672,144 of record NW_022992185.1, read on the forward strand.
CTTCCTTACTTTACTTTGTTATTTAGTTATTTTGTTTTCCTCTAATGAGTGTTATTACTGTTATTTTATTTTTGTTGTTTTATTTTACATTCTCTTGCGCTATTGTATTTGTTTTATCTGTTTCATTTGTTTTACATATTCATGTTGCACTGTTGGAGTAGCCTGTGACTTAATGTGCACATGACAATAAAGCCTTGAATCTTGAATCTTATCTAGACAGGATGGGTCCTGTCAGTGGATTATTATTATTATTACTATTGGCATTTAATGTAGTTTGTTACCAGATGTAACTCTTGTTCACTTGGTAAATATTAAATAATGCGTCATATTTGATAAGACGATGAAACAGATGGTATGTCAAATATGAATTTGTTTTACATAACCAGGCTTGGGGAGTAACAGATAACATGTAATGGGATTGCGTAATAAGGGTATAGAAAAAAAGGATACTGTATTCCCTTACAGTTACATAAAAAAATATGTTAACAGATTACTGTTACATTTAAACAAAATTGGGAATTAATAGCAGAGTTAGGAAATTACTAAAAACTAAAAGAGCATCTAGTGTATGTTGTTAAAGGATCAGATGTTATCTCTTCTCTGTAAGCTGTACTGTTCTGTGGGATAATACTTTAAGAGTGAATCTATACGCCTGAATCTGCTTCATGGTTTTCACTTTCTTTGCTTCATTTGTTCTGTTTTTAATTCAGCAGGTGAACCTATATGTTCATAAAGTAGTGTGTGTGATCTTAACTGTGTGTGTTAAACTAAAACAGAGCATTTTCTGTCAGCTCAGGTTTTATTTCTGCTTTTTTAAACTGTAGTATGTGCTCATGTGTTTCAGTGTTGGTGGAAAGGCTGCTGCCTGAATGTGCTGAATAAAAGGCAGCTTTCCTATCAATAAAATCATTGTAGATCCTAAATATGCTGGGATATTAAAGTAACCCTCCCAACCCTGGCTACAGACTAGTGCACAGTGTAAACAGCAGGGACAGTGAGAGGCGTGTCAGCACAGGTGTGGCTGTAGTGTGCCCCCCCCCCCCCCTCTTCATAACAGAGCTGACCTGTGTTTGAAGGCCTGAAGAGGAAGTGTATTTATATTGTGGGGGAATTCCTTGATCTAATTCACAGTTGGGAGGTTCAAGAATAAGAAATTGTTGAGGATTAACATTTTTATGAACAAATGGGATTGTGACTCAGTTCAGATTTCCCATAGTGAGTGCCACGTATACAAATCTCAGTGTGACCATGAGTGTGCAGCAGCGTGCTCCATCTTGCCCTTGGTGTGTTGGAGTGACGATCACTCCTCATCGTCAGCCGGCTCCTCTCTGTTTTCTGGAGATTCCAGCTCTATTGCGCGGGCAGCAGGACAACTGTCTCACGGGAGTTGGTGAAAGGAACTCATGAAAAGTTAATGCAATGTGTCCTCATGAAATTTTAACAGGACTCTCTTCCTATTGTGCCACTAATGTGCAGGGTGGTGATATAAACAGGAGTGCTGATGTACAGGCTGAGTGCAAACCTCATCCGCTGTCAGCAGCATGGAGAACAACACGCAGTGACACCTTAGGACACACACACACACGCACACATACCATGTATACATCCCTTCAGGGGACATTACTTTGACTTACATGCATTTCCTGGAGACTTATCCTAACCTTAACCATAACCAACACATGCCTAACCCTAACCCTTAATCTTACCCTAACCCTAATCCTAAACCTAACCAAGTCTTCACCCTAAAATTAATGATTCCCCCTATGGGGACCTCCAATTTGTCCCCATAAGGGAGGCGAGTCCCCACTGTGTAAACAGATGTAGGTCCCCACAAGTATAGTAATGCTAGGCCACACACACACACACACACACACACACACACACACACACACAACCTGTTAACTATTTATCAAAAGATGAGTTTGTATAGTGGGGCAATAATAAATGTCAGATTTCGTGCACCTTTGAAGTAAAAAAAGAACAACAATTAAAGAGTATTTCATTCATTGTTCAGCATTGTTTAAGAACATTATTGTGACTCAAAGTGAACAATGACCTAAACACATTATTACACATTGAGTAAATCATAGGTGAAAACTCAGATTGTACTGCAAATACAGTGCAATATCTTTAACAAATGTGCTTTTCACAAAATGTTGGCAGTGTTAATATAATTGTTTTAATATAAAAGTGAATACTTTTTTGAAAAACAGCATTTAAAAGATTGACCAATCATATTTAGATCGTTTAAAAAGTTTAAACGTTTTTTGTTGCACCTTTTCTACAACTTAGTCCTCTAACTGTGTTTATGTACAGTATGCACTAATTACACACAAGCAAACCCCTCGTATGTATAAACCTACTTGGCAATAAACCTGATTCTAAACCCTTTAATGAAATCATTTGTTAAAATAAACAAACAAATAATCAATTATGTCCCCGTGTTATGCCTGCACAATATATTAAGCTTCTCCTGATTGCTTAATGTATTTAGTTCAAGTTACATTCATGTAGGTCAGATCTTTTATCCATGCCTCTTGTGACAAAATCAATAGAGATGCTACAAAAAGCTTTGTGTGTAAGGTACGAGGAAGAGTTTCTGACCCAGAGAGATTATGTATCTCTGTCTACAGTTGTCAGTCCCTTGTGACGGCGCACAGAAAGCGGAGTTGAGACACCATTCCTGGGAGTTTTACACCCAGAACGCTCCGCTCAGCCGGGAGGCTTTACATGTGTGCTACATTCCTGAGAGCTCCGTCAGATCTGCTGGGCAAAGCAGCAGGACTGAACCCTCTTGATTTCCATTACAGAGCTGCCTCCAAGAGCGTGTAAACAAAACCAAATAAAAGTCTGACTGGTAAACAGGAAGTGCAGCATTTACATAAAAAAACTTCCCCTTCATTCACTGGAGCTGTGAGACGTGTCTTTGACAGAAAGGGGAAGAGTTTTGAACCTGCTGCCAATAGTTCACCTCAACAAGAGAATTGATAAAAACTGAACCATGTCCTCTGATGCAATACGTTACTGAAGTGAAGACATGCATCACTGTTATTCTGCTCACACTGGGCCTTCTATTTATTTATTTTAGCCTGGATCCCTGTATTCATTGTCTTCATGCAAACCACTGTACAAACATTCCTCACTTACCTTTACTATTATTTAAAACAAACCTTGCTCAGCATTTCAGATTTATGACATTTTGGATTTGAATCCTGTACAGCAATATAACAGAATGTTGATGCAACAGAAATGTTATCAGTACTTTCAATAACCCATATAACCTCCTCTAACCCCTGAACTGATACCACTTACTGCTAAGCCTCTGAACAACTGATGACAATGTTCAGTAGGTAATGTTTTACCTCCCTGATTAGACCACAGTCAAAGAATCCCAATGGCCGACGTTTTGTGGCATCAAATTGTGAGATTTAAATACATTATTTATGAGGACAGGTATCACTTTAATTGAATAATATCATAAATGTGATAGTCCAAAAGGATCTACTTTGGAACTTAAAACATACTATCAGGCTGCTCTAAAATGTGCAAAACGCCAGACCAGCATTTCACCATCAGGTTAGTTTTCTATTTAAACACACACTCGTTACATAACAAGAAGGTGTCCATCTTCACGGAGCCATTGAACGTGCTTCCTGGTACACAATACTCATAACAAACTGAAGCCTGCTTTAACAATGTTTTATTAACTTTTTCGTAATTTCTCCTCACTTATATTCAAGTACATGGATTCACAGATCCAGGAGACACAATCAGTAGCAAATACTTTCATACCATCATCATCATCATGTTCCTGTTTGATTTCCAACTCATTCCCCCTAACCCCCCTGAAACCCTCCCCCAGGCTAAGACACATGGACCTCATGTAAACATGATGCAAATCAATCTTTGCTTTTTGATTACAAAAAGTAATCTGGTAGAAAAATATCTTTTCTTTTATAGGTATGTCTCTTCTTGTGAATATTTACATTAAGTACCTCACAGTATAATCTGATTTTAAAAAGTACATACTGTAAAATAAACACAAAAAAGGTCTCAGAGGGGTAAAGGCCTTTGGTTTTCATGAAAAATACGAAAACAATAACAAAACACAAAAAGTCCATTCACTGTCCTGTGTACCACAACAGTGAAGACTGAACCGGTGATTGTTGTGCGTCTTGTAGCCATCATGTGGGACACCAAATATTCACAGGTTTCAAAGAGTTCAAAAAAGTTCAGAACAAAAAAAACTGTGGCTACAATCAAGCGTCACTCCTGGGGACGGCGGGCCCACACAATCTCCGCTGGAAAAAGTAGCCCAAAACTATGAGCAGCATCTCCGAGGTGCTGCTGAGGGCCACGATGAATGGGGCCTGGGACGTGAAGTCAGCCTCTGCCCGGCGGAACGACAGCTGCATGACGGCCAGGGCCAGCAGGCTGTTCTGCACCCCGACCTCGATGCTCACCGTCTTCTTCTGCGGGGGAGCTAGGCCCGCGAGCCTGGCCAGGATGGCCCCGACCACCAGCCCCAGCAAAGGCACTGTCACCCCAACTGCCACGATCTGGGGCCGCACATTGGCCAGGATGGACGCGCCCATTTGGTAGGCCATGAAAATGCCACCGACGATGAGCACAAAGCTGAAGGGTCGTATGAGTGCCAACAGGACGCGGGTGAGGGCGGGCAGGCGCAGCTTGACCAGCATGCCCAGCGAGATGGGGATGGCGATGAAGAGGAGGGTGCCCAGGATCTTCACAAAGGGCACGTGCAGGGCGGCGTGCACGCCCAGCAACCGACCATAAAGGGCTGAGGACAGAGGCATGGCTGCTGCCGCCACCACCGTGGAGACCAGGGTCATGGAGATGGCCAGGGTCACGTCTCCCCCGAGCAGCAGGCTATACAGGTAACCCCCCCCCACCTCCTGGGGCAGAGCAGGTGATTACCAGGCCCAGGGACAGCGCTTTGGGCAGGTTGGCCAGCCGGGATATAGAGTAGGCATACAATGGCATCACCAGGAACTGACCAAGCACCCCCAGGAGCAGAGGTACCGGGCTCTTCAGCAGCCCCCGCAGAACCTCCACCTCCACCTTGCACCCGAATGCACACTTGTTGACAAAGATGAGGGGCAGCAAGGCGAACAGCACCGGGTTCTCAGAGAAATGGGACAAGCCACCCGACTGGATGAGCCGGGTGGCCGGGTCATCATTCCCAGGCGCCACTTTGATGGAGTAATCCGTCCTTTCCTCGATCAGAACCGGCACCGAATCCTGGTCCAGTTCCAGCAGCTGGATCTGCAGCTGAGCCTTGCCTGGGAACCCGGAGCGGATGCTGATAATGTAGCTCTTGGCTTTTCCTTGGTGGCTGCTATCCGTCACATTCAGTATGGAGAGGACCTCTGGGTCCAGGGAACGGACCGTAACCGTCTGCTTCCAGCTCTGGCGGCCCTTAACGCTCGCGGCCCCGCTCCGGTATTGGCTGCAGATTACAATCACGCCGTTGGTGTTTTCAGGAAACTCGAATTCCTGCGACGAGCCGTCCCCGATGCTGATAAACCTGCTGCTGCCGTCTGCCGTGAGGTCGGTGTCGTTACTGCTGTCGACAGTCAGGTTTCCGGTGGCACACGCCCAGTCTGCTCCGCCGGTAATAAGGAAGATACAACAGAATGTAAATAGCGTCCTCATCTTGCTGACGGACAGGGGGCGGAGGGGCACCGCAGAGACACGCTTCTCCCCCGCGAGCGGCCTCCCCAGACGGTTACACCGCCGCCCTGTTACACCGGGACGGTACACTTCTCATTCTAGTCTCCGGGACAAAACAAACGCGTCGGCAGCCAGCTCCACATCTCGTCTGGTTCCCATTTTCTCGCTGCCTTTATACCGGAACCTAAACATCACCCCGCCCTGCTCGAGCCCAGCTCCACAGCAGCAGCCCCCGGCACACAGGAAACACTCTAACACACTCCCACAGGTTCCCACGGCTCCTCTTTGTCTACTCGGTGTGAAGATGTCTTTGTGGATAAAGCCCAGAACCTCTCCTCTCGGTCTGTTTGTCTCCCCGCTGGATGGACGCTGAGAACATCGTAGCTCCGCTGCTCGGATTTATTTAAAGCTAGCCTGAGTAAAATGGGAACTTCCGGTCACGACACGCCAAATTAAACCGCTTTATCTCATAGTAACGTTGGTGGAATATAACATTACATAATTTGGAATGAGTAATTCGACTATTTTAGCAAAATATGTCATCCACAAATGCTGCTACCTCAACATTTCTCTAAAATGTATTGGTTTTCTGAATGTCAAAGAATATTAAATGTTGCAAAAGTAAAAATTAGAATGCCCTCAGTTTGAATTCATTTAATGAACACTGTGTGTGTGCCCTTTTCTGAAATATTCTATAAAGTTGAAAGAAAAATAAAATAAAACATTGGTGGAATATTAAACTGGATAAAGGGAGAACGTCAAATAGGTTGGTAATTTAATTAATTGCAAATGTATATAGCCTATCCACCTAGGAGTGTCAAGTCAAAATGTTGGAGTGTATTTTTATATTGTGCTCGCATGGTTAAACATTCCTAAATCCAATGTTGTTTAATCCCTATCAAATACCCTCAATTAACTCAAATTATGAGATATTACAGCCTAGAATTATAGGCCCACTGGTTTCCCTGGAGATTATGTAGCCTACCTTTGGAGGCAGCATAGGTGTTACAGACGGCAGTGAGGTCCGATATACTTCAAAACTGACAGGTACACAGAGCACATCACACACCATGAGCCAGTACATGATTAACTCCAGGCCCCTGTAGCAGGTTAATCCAGCCTTGGATATACAACCTTCAGTCAAATGTGAACAACAGGAAACACTTTCTTATAATTTCATCAGTTTGTATGACAACTTTATAAAGATACATTTGCAGAAATAAACCATTTGGGCCTTCGCTAAACTCATATTGTATCAATCAGAGAATCCCTTTGGAGATCATGGATATCCAGTTCAACTATTGTGTATTAACTGGTTTGTTATACTCAAATATCAAATGATAAGGGCCTTAAGGAGGGTCCTGCTTTATCAGTTTAACTCAATAGAGTGGTGCAGTGACGCATCCTAAAACCATAGCCTAAAACGCGGAAGTAAGCTTCTTCCGGTTCCCTCGACAAAAAAGCAAAGCAAATTCTCCATAGGATTTTGGAAAATAGCTCGAAATAAGGTCTGTGGTTGACACACATTTAAGAGACGGATCACGTTTTGTTCAGTCAGATAATTTCCACATGTCTACTTTTAAAATGTTCGAATCATAAATCTAATCGATACATTTATGATCGATAGATTCACTGCACCACTCTATACAACCTGATCTATGTCTGCTAGGACAAAGTACCACATAGCAGATCTGGGGCCAGATTTGATTTTAGCTCAAACATTTTAACATTACACGGAGGAGTAAGGGAACTGATTTATTGATGTGATTTATATAGCCAACTGTTTACTTAATAAATAATAACGTTTTCTAAAAGTAAGTGAGCAGGGGAGAATAACAAGCAATTCATTGTTTTTCCCAGGCCAGATGCTAAAGCATAGGCCTATGCCGTTATTCTTACATTACATGTTAGACACTTTTATCCAAAGCGACATACATACTCAATACTGTGGTCAATCCCCATAGGTGCAATATTGGGTGAAGAGTCTTGCCCAGGGACACAACGACATGCTGACTGCAGGTTTGAACCTGTGCTCCCCTGATCTGAACACCAACGCACTATCCACTGCGCCACACGCCTCTTACACTTTTGCGATAGTCAATTGAATAATTTCTTCTTTCACTTAAAAAAACTGCTTTTGGATTCAAGACTTGCAATATGACATGATTATTTAATTTTTACTGTAAACATTTTTTTTAACCTAACCCTATATATATATTTTATATTAATATTATAATTTTTTCCTCTCAATTTTCCACACTTGGATAATTTATGTTCTCTAGTATTGTTTTTCATATTCTAAGCCTATAGGTACACAAATCACCTTTACTTCCGGGCAACAAAACGATTATTTTTAAGGAAAGGAGGCACTACTTCCGGATTTCAGCGCGCCATGTTAAATGCACTTCGAGGACCGAGGATCGAGCGTCGAGCATCGAGGAGGCTCTCTGGAAGAGCTATAATCGAGGATACACTGATGGGTCCTCCGCGCCAGTCCGCGGATGTATTTCCGGCAACAGTGCAGTTAAAAGAGTCGTGACGCGCGGCCGGACTTATCTCAGCCAATGACAGCTCTGCATGCATCCCCTGGATTTATTTTAACTGCTTTCATTGCGATGCGATGTTTACAGTGAGAACAGCTGTGAGGTCCGTGCAGAAAGCAGAGCAGTGTGTAAAATATATATCACTCAGTATGACTCTTTGAAACATCACTGTTGCCGGAAATACATCCGCGGAGGAGCCGTGGAGGACCCATCAGTGTCTCCTCGGTTAGAGCTCCTCCAGAGAGCCTCCTCTCTCCTCTCTCCTCTCTCCTCTCTCCTCTCTCCTCTCTCCTCTCTCCTCTCTCCTCTCTCCTCTCCTCGGTTAGAGCTCCTCCAGAGAGCCTCCTCGACGCTCGATCCTCGGTCCTCGAAGTGCATTTAGAGAAATGAGATGTCCTTCAAAATGGCGCGCTGAAATTCATTTCTGGGTCACTACCGGAGGACCGAGGAGTCGAGGATTCGAGGAGGGGGAATTAGTGAAATGAGAGAGGGCCCATGTATGATGAGAGGGGGGATTATATAAAACAACTGATGCTGTTTTTTTGTTACCTGCAGTAAAATAGTATAGACTGTAGTCATTGAAACTGCCTCCACCTCTCCCCTCTCTTTCACATTGCATTGTCTTTCTAATTGTCTTTTACAAACATGGTATTTATATTGCTCCTCTCTATTTTCCTCTTAATCAAGACCTGACTGTCAGTTTCTGTTCCCTGACCTTTGACCCCGGTAAGTAGTGTCAATTTGTGTAATGTAATTTAGGCAAAAAAAACATGTTTCATTCCAGGCCGGTAAAATGTAACCAATGGGAAACACTTTCTTATAATCAGCAGTTTGTATGACTATTTTATTAAGAGAAATGATCAAAAATGAACCATTTAGGCCTATGCTAGACTCATATTGTATAAATGAGAGACCCTTGGAGACCCTTGACGTCCTTGTGTATAAACTGGTTTGTTCCAGTTTATCATCAACTAACATGATAAGGGTTTCAAGAAAGGTCCTGCTTTATCAATTCAATACAACCTGAACTATGTCCGCAAATGACAAAATATCATGTAGCAGATCTGATGCCAGGTTTTATTCTTATTATATATTATTATTAACATGTTTGCACTAGTATATCTTCTTCTGAAATGAAGACCTGAATACCTGTTCCCTCTCAGGCAGTATATTGTGAAACTGATCCATTATGCTCATGTGGGAAATCAACAGCCACTCTCCCTGAGCAGTTTTTTTTTTTTTTAGAAAACTTTATTTTATATTATTTGGGCAGTACATGATATACACAAGTTACATTAATAATACACATAAAACACAATGAATACATATATAAATAACATAAAGAGAGCACGTTTATATTCCAATGAGACTCAGCTCGGTCACAGACTCAAAACGCCCCATGGCTGAGTCTGGGATTTGTCCAGGGTTTTTCTTCTCCTTAGTTCAGTAAGTATTTGTTTCACGATGGTACCACTGTTTATGATCGTCTGATTTAGTCCCATTTTGCACCTTGTTTTCCAGATTTTCATACATGTGATACAAATTACCAGCTGAAAAAGGTCCCTGTGTTTTTTGTCCATTTTCTCATCCAGAATACAATACATGATTGGGACATATTCTACATTGAAGTCTAACCTGATGCCCCGTAGGAGCGACCACACCTCCTGGGCTCTGTAGCAGGCCATGAATAATTGTAACTTATTTTTTGCCTCAGGGGCAGTATACATTTTTATAAAAGCAATCCACCATAAGCAGCCTTCCTGGGATTATGTCCCTTCTTCTAATAATAGTGATGTCTTTTTCTTTAAAAAAAATGCCAACTCCGTCAGCTCTACTCTCTCCGATGGATATAATACTTTTGCCTTTATGCCACCGTTTACACACATCATCAACATCACTGGTGGTATTCAGTCTAAGTTCCTGCGTAAAGAGGAAGTCATAATTAGTGTCTAATAAATATTTAATTTTCCTCTCTCGAAAGTCTTTAGACTGAACACCACGTACATTCCAGGTAGCGACATTTAAGAAGCTCATATTGGTTTATAAAATGAATCACTATGGTGTATCTACATTTGCCCGTTTTTCATTTTGGTTCAAGTTTCTACTTGCAGGTCTCTTTTTTGAGACCTCAGACGGGGCTTCCCCCTGAGCCTCACTTGGGGGTTCTGGAAATTCCGGAGTTGGTGAAAAAGACCCAGAGTTGCTCTCAGGGGGCGAGTAGAGGGGCATGCTGACTCGCTGACCAGCTGTAAGGCTGTCAGGGCTGGAGTCAGATCCTGGGCTTTCGCTAAAACTCTCATAATATTTCTCATCTTCAATCTCATTATCAGAGCTGTACTCGCTCTCTACATCACTATCAATAGTTAATCTACCCTCACCTGACTGGGATGGAGAAAACTGAGCAGTTTCCAGTTACAGGCCTGCTGCCAATAAGCTATTGCTTATTTGCCATACACAAACAGCAGACACAACTGGGTAACCTGACACCGCCTGCCCTGCCCTGTAGAGTGGCTTTAAAGGAAACCTCCATTCTGTGAGCAAGGCCCTGGGAGCATCCCTTTTTTTAGAAACTGGCTCCTGCTGGGAGTCACTCACATATTTAAAAGTCATTCTCAATTCATAACCTCCAGTTTCACTTCCCTGCAGGGTCAGCCAGGTCACTGGGTCGGTATTTTCCAGGGAGAGCACCACCCGGGCTTATCGTGGATATAACGTGTCAGCTCTCAGCGAGTTGAAGCCAGTCCTGGGACAGCTTGTTATTCATCTATTGTGTTGCCGTGCCCTCCTTCTGTCACCACGGCTAAGTCAAGGCTTCTAGAAAAAGGAAATAAGGACGTAGAGCAAGACAACCTGCTGTGGTGATCTCTCTGGCCTCCTCTTTGACATTTCACGTAGCGACAGCCAGTTGCTATGGGGCTGCCGGGCACGCACACTTCCTGCCTGGCATTTTGCTGTTCCCCTCCCAGGGCGTTCTAATTATTTACCCATGGTATGATCATTTACCTCATGACTTATGAAGAGGAATGCAAAAAAAAGCCCCTTTGTTACATTTCCCAAAGCCCATCTTGACACTTTCCCCAGTGATGGGTTCAGTGAGAATCCACAGGAATATTTGCTGCAACTGTTTAGAGAACCCAGCTGCAGCATCAGCGTCTGCGTGTGAAATCACTGCATCGTGTGAACATTCATGTACCAACTCAGGGCAGTAAAGAAAACCGCTGAGGCAAATATAAAAATTATGGTATTGTGTTAAGTTATGTTTGATTTAACAATTTCATATAAACATTTGTTTGGACCTATTGGAATATAGGCCAACCAAAACAGTGTAATTGTACAGTTTAACACAGGTTCTAACTAAAGTCCAGCTGGGCGGACCGAGTGTTTAATAGAAATTCTGATCGAACCCCTATGGATCACTCACACACACACACACACACACACACACACACACACACACACACACACACACACACACACACACACACACACACACACACACACACACACACACACACACACACACACACACACACACACACAACACACACACACACACACACACACACACACACACACACACACACACACACCATGTATACATCGCTTCAGGGGACATTACATTGACTTACATGCATTTCCTGGAGACTTATCCTAACCTTAACCATAACCAACACATGCCTAACCCTAACCCTAACCCTAACCAAGTCTTCACCCTAAAATTAATGATTTCCCTCATGGGGACCTCCAATGTGTCCCCATAAGGGAGGCGAGTCACCACACGTGACTGTGTAAACAGATTTAGGTCCCCACAAGTATAGTAATGCTAGGCCACACACACACACACACACACACACACACACACACACACACACACACACACACACACACACACACACACACACACACACACACACACACACACACAATCAGTCCAAGGGTTGGCCAGATAAGCAAAGGGACACACACACAGTGGCGAGCCGTTAGGGCCTAAGATATTCTAAAAAATAATATTTGAAAACATAAAAAAACAAAAACGTTTTTCTTTTAATATTTTTTTTAATATATTTTTGTTGTTACATTTTTCATTAGTTTTACCAAAATAACTTGATTTAATTGTATTTAAAATAATATTTCCGAAGAAATAAATCCTTCGAATCTGCCTGTTCAGTTTCTGTTGGAATGTGAAGGGTTAAATGCCGTCTGCGAGTTATGTGAAGACGGGAGAGCTTGTTGACACCTGTCACTACCCGATCTGCAGCTCTGCCCGATCTGCAGTGCGCATGTGCGAGATGGTCCGCCATATTGGACAACGCCGGACGGCATCCCAAGTAGGACAACATTGACACAGTGGCTTTTGGCAAAGCTCAAAAGGAAAACACGAGAGAGATGAGTTATTGTTATTACAACGTGACTTCACTATTATTTAACAACTCTTTTTATTGGGTTCTTTTATTTGGGGTTAAGTACATTGTCAGAATAAGTGAGAAATGAATTTAACTTCTGTTAACTTCTGTTATGCCATACATTTTTGCACACACTAACAGAAGTTAAATCCATTTCTCACTTATTCTGACAATGTACTTAACCCCAAATAAAAGAACCCAATAAAAAGAGTTGTTAAATAATAGTGAAGTCACGTCGTAATAACAATAACTCATCTCTCTCGTTTTATTTTTGAGCTTTGCTAAAAGCCACTGTGTCAAGTGTCCATCTCGGGTTGCCGTCCGGAGTTGTCCAATATGGCGGACCATCTCGCACATGCGCACTGCAGATCGGGCAGAGCTGCAGATCGGGTAGTGACAGTCCCTCTCTACATTCACAGAGGGCCAGCTATAGTAACTCAACGAGAGAGTAATGTCAAATGACAGTACAATTGACCAATCATATCTTCCCCTCTAAATGGGCGGGCTTTATTTTCGCGGACTTTATGACAAGTTCCGCCCGCTGTGAGGTCTATGCAAGTGGTGCAGTCATAGATATATATAGGAGGGGGGGGGGGGGGGGGTCAGAGGGCCTAGGTATAAAAGTCACGGCTCGCCACTGCACGCACATAATAACTATAGTACCAATACATTTAAATTCCTAAGGCTTTTGGAATCTTGAATAGTACCTACACTTCTTATACCGTTTTGATTTACATAAATATTATTTAAAGGTCACATGTCATGGCGGATACAAGCGGCCGAGATGGGTTTCTCCGCAGGGTGGCTGCTGTCTCCCTTAGGGATAAGGTGAGAAGTTCGGTCATCAGGGAGGGACTCGGAGTTGAGCCGCTCCTCCTTCGCGTCGAAAGGAGCCAGTTGAGGTGGTTCGGGCACCTAGTTAGGATGCCACCTGGGCGCCTCCCTAGGGAGGTGTTCCAGGCACGTCCAGCTGGGAAGAGACCAAGGGGTAGACCTAGGACCAGGTGGAGGGATTATATCTCTTCGCTGGCCTGGGAGCGCCTTGGGATCCCCCAGTCAGAGCTGGTTGATGTCGCCAGGGAAAAGAAAGTTTGGGGCTCTCTGCTGGAACTGCTACCCCGCGACCCGACCACGGATAAGCGGGAGAAGATGGATGGATGGATGGATGTCATGGCCATTTCCACTGATCATAATTCCATTGTTGAGGTCTACTAGAATATATTTACATTGTTCAATGTTCCAAACTCACATTGGTTTCGCATACAGCATCTCTGTACGGTATGTGTATTCAGCAGTATTCACTCTCTCCACTAAACGGCTCGTTGCAGCTCTTGTTCTTGCTTTATTCAGTCCTGTGTGTATTAAGTGTTCTTATTAGTTATGTATGTACTATGTAGTTATGTACATAGTTATGTGTTACTGTTTATTACCCGGGAAAGGGAGTTACTATTGTTTGTCTTTTGTTTGCGAAGCACTTTGTGTTACCTTTGTGTATGAAAAGTGCTGTATAAATAACGTTTTGATTTAATTGTTAAACAGTGCAGCGGTGTATATCAAGGATTCTCACACATGCTGCCTCATGCATTATATCTCCAACACTGTTGCTTGTGATATGATCTGACACTACAACTAAACCGCATCCATTTCGCACCACCAACCCCACTGAGTTAAATGAAGGACTCCGTCAGAGTGTAAGACTTTATTTCCACAAGATAAATATAGAAAACAAAAGTGCTGCAAAGTTTTCTGAACTTCGAAAAAAAAAATAGACCTTCACTCGGTTAAATGGATGAAGACATGTATAGAGGGTGAAGCTGCTCTGATCTGCCCGCCCCTCACTGACATCTACATTGAACACCCAGAGAAGGAGCACACAAAACAATAAAGAGCTATAATTGAAATAAAAAAACTGCAGAAAAGAACAAGTTAACTCAAAGTAAAACAAATTAGGAGTAGCAACTGATTGTTGTCAAAGACAAAGATCCAGCATGTTCATCCCTGAAAGTGTTTGGGATAGGACCGTGGCAGGCTCGGATGAATATTACTTTATTTTGAGATGCTTCCGAAAATATCAGAGTGAGGTGTCAGTGTGCTTTACAACAACTTTACAGAGTTATGGCATCACGCTGATGTCAGCACAAACACACAGGAAGAGGAAGGGATATCCCTTCCTCTTGTCTGTCAAGTTTCTCTTTTTAAACTATATTCCTTCAGGCACTGGCGGGGAAGCACCCATGCAATCACTTGCATTCCAAATAAGGCGTTCAAAGCGAAACATCTGAAGACAGGCATGAGAAATAATAAAGAATAAATCAGAATAAAAGGAAACAAATCATTTTGACTGTTGGAGGACAGTCTTGGTTGTATACAGTGTTATAATGTAATGAAGTGTTTGTTGCTTGGATGGATCTGGAGGGAGACAATTATTGTTCGTGTTACCAAGAAAATGGTATTTCTTTCCTATTAAATATCCCCTCGTCCCTTCAAACCCCTCTCTGACTGACAGAGCCCAAAATAATTGAATGTGTATATACATCGTTAACCCACCCTGCAGGGTCGCCCAGCTCCCATATAATCACTATAACTGCTTATTCAAATCCTTTTCATCATTGTAAATTATACAGTTTGTAAAATGTGTTTTTGTACAAAGCAAACATCCAAAATGGTGTGGTTTGAGAGCAGGGGACTGTAGCCACAGGAGGAGCATGTGGAAGGGGAGGGAGAAAAGAAGATGTTGAAGGTAAACTGAGATCCAAAGGAGAATAGCAGAGGAGATATAGAAGGATCGAAACGGGAAGGTGAACCACAGAGACTCATGCCTTCTCAGGTGGTATTTATAGACAGCGTGTGTATTTATAGAGCAGGGCAATGAAAATCGATAGACTCATTAAGCCATCCTGGTAGGAACAGTTCAATAGAAACACACACAGCTCCTCGTCTGCCTGCACAGCGCTGCAGCCGTCTCACTCCTGCAGGACACTCAGTTTCTCAAAGCAGCCAACCTGGAACGTGTGAAAACGGGGGAGTGTTAATCAAAATAAGATACAAGACGTAAAAAAGGTGCAGTACACTCAATTACAGCCTCCAAACGTCAGTGTGTGGGGGGGGGGGGGTGACTCCTTCTCCTGGGCTAAGCTAGCTATGCGTCATCAGGGGAGATGAATGGCCATATTGTATTTTTCTTCTCATCACTGTGAGGTGTGTCGTGTGTGTGTAACTTAGATCATAACAAGCTAGCGCGTGGATATTTGTTTATGTTGTAAGAAACTTTACATTCATTAAAACAACTTTAAGGATGTGCATCATTTTTTTATCTTAGGGGGAACTTATAATGATTACATTTCATTAAGAAACAACATGTAAGTATGAGTGCTCCTATTGAAAGAATTATTCAGAACCTTTACTTAAGTAAAAGTACAAATACAGCAATGTAAAAGTACTCAAATTCAAGGTGTCAGTGATGTATCAATATATAAGACATCAATAGATCAAAGTCTGACATTTTCTTTCTAATCTTTGATATTTGGTGATATATTTGATCATTATTGAGATGTAATCATATCAAAAGTTTAGAGCGAAAAATCCATAATTCCTTTTGGAGCTTTTATTCATAGACAACAGATGTGTGTACCTGAATGAACTGCTTTTTGTTAAACGTCGGTAGTCAAAAAGGATGTTAGCAAAACATAGCAATATCCTCCATTTTGTTCAATCTTTATCTCAAAAGTTACCTGTAACTCAGGCTGTTAAATAAATATTGTGGCGTACAAAGTACAATGTTTCCTTCAGAGATTTAGAGAAGTATAAGTAGCATCAAAAGTAAATACTCAGGGATAGTACAAGTACCTTTAAAAATGTACATAAGTAAAATACTTGAGAAAATGTTCTTTCCATTACAGTCTACAGCAAACTATTCTTGACTAACTTGCATTAATCTAAAGCTTGACCCTGAAGCAGGATCAGCAGCTAGCATCCTGTCAGAGAGCTGTCAGTGCTGAGAGGAACAACACCTCTATGAAGGTTTCTCATTTCTCTAATGTCCCCTCCTCGACTCCTCGGTCCTCCGCTAGTGACCCGGAAATGGATTTCAGCGCGCCATGTTGAAGGACATCTCATTTCTCTAAATGCACTTCGAGGACCGAGGATCGAGCATCGAGGAGGCTCTCTGGAGGAGCTATAACCGTGTGGTGTGTGGTGCAGTGTGTAGGTGTGTGTGGTACAGTGTGTAGGTGTGTGTGGTACAGTGTGTAGGGTGTGTGTGGTACAGTGTGTAGGTGTGTGTGGTACAGTGTGTAGGTGTGTGTTGTACAGTGCGTAGATGCGGCGGACAGACAGGTCTCAGTTGGTTTGGTGTCCTCTGCTTACTTGTAATACTTGTAAATACAACTTTTGGCCCGTAATTTCATTTCCTCATTTCAGCGACCAGAGAGGGGGGGGCAGAGAGAACGTAACACTATCAGTCTCTGATTGTGTTACGTTATTATGAGAGTGCTCTTAATACTTGATTCTGAAATTGTATATATTTATATAAATGTATATGTGTGTGTGTGTGTGTCCGCATCTGTAGCCTGTTATTGTCTCATTGTACCGCACTGTGAATGATTCAAAGTAAATATATAAGTGGTCATGAACACATCTGTCCATCAGACAGAGGGCTGCTGTGCCTCCTGTCATCATTAATGGACGTCTCTTTAAAACGACCGCTCAGAGGAGAGGAGTTCTCATTTCTCTAACCGCCTGCTGCTTCCTCTCCTCTCTCCTCGGTTCCCCTCCTCGACTCCTCCGCTCGCATCTCCTGTGGGCGGGACTAAGTCTCGAGGATAGGAGTCGAGGAAAGGAGTCGAGGAGGGGAATTAGAGAAATGAGAAACCTTCTATATCTGGACACCTGCTGATGAGTCTGAGAACTGAGAGGCTGATCCCAGAGCTGTGTCCTCATTAGGATTTATACAAATGACTTGTGATATATAATGCAGCACTTCACGAACATCAACATTTACACAACTATTTTAAGCACCTAATGGGGCATTCAATTATAGAGAATAAGAAAAATGGAACCCTCAATGTAAATAATTGAATATATATGTCAAAGAAAACAGTAAAAACATCCCATCACAATTTCCCAGAGCCCAGAGTGACATCTTCTTTAAACTATTACATATGAGATTTAAAATGAAACAGAGTCGGCAGCTAATCTTAACATTTAAAAGGCTGGAGAAATTGTTGTGTTGGCGAACTGATTAGGAATCAAAAATAAATGTCAGTCAAAAATCTAACTGATCAAATCTGTTTTTGACTGAAGGAAATCTTAGTTGTTGTCGTGCTCAGTAATTCAATTTCCTGATCTCATGCTCTATTCTAACTGCAGGCCTGCCTGGTCATGTGCATCTAGTTATCCCGATGGCACAAAGGGAACAGAGTGCGAAGAGTCTTTCCAGACACACAGATGTTGCTGCTCATCTGTAACCCAGAGATTGGTCCACTTACTCTCTAACCTAGAGTGGTGCGGGGCAGAGTCCTAAAAACCTGGAAGTGAGTTAGCATTTTACCACTACCGGTTCCCTCATCTCAGAGTCAATGGTTTTTTTAAATGTGTTTTTGGTTAACAGCCTGAATAAGGTATGTGGTTAACACAAGCAGAAGAGTTTTTTACGTTTTGTTCTACGACATTAAATACGTCAGTAAAACCCCCACTGGTGAATTTCCAAAGCTTCTATGTGTCATACAAACGCTGGTTGCTAACAAGTGTCAGCCGGAGGATTAGTCGCCTTTAGCTTGGCGGTGGTGACGTGAAGTCATGTGACCTTAATGTAGTTCATTTATAGCGCAACATTAGCTTCTCAGTTCAGGAGATTGAATTTATGCTTCAAAAATCATAAAGTGATGTTAATATATATATCCAGCTGAACTGAACATGTAGTATTCTAAATGTGTGTTGGCCAACAAAATGATTTTCTGTAATATTCCAAAATCCATTGCTTTTGTTGAGAGAGTCCTTGTGATCTTCCAGGTCAGACTACGAAAACACATCACTGCCCCACTCTGCTGTCTGTCCCCCTATCAATGCACCAGTACACAGCTCCGCCTCCTCCCACTCACTATAGTTAAATATAATATTTGTTTACTCGTCATGTTATAGTCTTGTAATATTTATTTTATAGGGTTTTATATTTTTGCATCGATTCACTTAGTCTTGTGTCTTATTTTTCTCAGAGGAATCATTATTTATGTTATTCTTATTATCATACCTTATAGCACAACGTGTCTCTTAACCTGTTCAAATGTTATATGTTGTTGCTATGCTGCATGTATAGGAAAAGGTCTTAACATCTGATCTGAGGGGAATTTCTTGCCGTTTGTTTTTAACTTGTGATGTGTGCCATTTTGTAAAGCACTTTGAGCTGCACGTGCTGTATGAAAAGTGCTATATAAATAAAGCTTTATGATACAAGGGATTTCTGGTTCCGATGATGACACGCCCTTACCGTCGGGACAGCAGGTCCTCCCTGTCCTGGCTCCTCGAGCTCTCGGGGCCCACCGAGGTGGCCCCTGCAGGCAGCTGGCTGAGCTGGTCCATCACCTCCAGGCCGCTCTCCTCTGCTATCTGGTGGATCAGGTCATCCACCTGGTCTTGAGGTGTGGTCAGCGTCGTTGCAGAGCTCATGGAGTCCTCCATCACCTGGTGTAGGATTGAGTAGTATGGTTTAGAATAAGACAAAAGAAAACCCCACAGGTGAACAACTGGGATTAGTATAAGTCACACATGTCCCTTTTATCTGAATATGGACTATCTACAAATGAGTTGTCAAAGCAGGCTTTGTTCAAAACACTGGAAAGACAATACAAATAAGCATAGTGTGGAACCACTCACTGAGGTGTGGACGTCCAGGTTCTGGACTTGGGTTTCAAACTTATCCATGACTAGGGAGACCTTCTGGAGATCCATGGAGCCAAGAGCTTTGTCCAGAGCTTTGGTCACCTGGCCCATGCTTTTGGTAACCTGATGGTAATAAAAGCCTTTATGATGCATACCGAAGATGAAATGAGCTGGTTCTAAGCTGTGTCCAGTGTGCGGGAGACAGCACCACAGAGGTTAAACAGTTACTCACCCCCTTCATGGTGACAGCAGTCTGGACTTTAGAAGCCACGGCGTCTACTCGAGATGCCATGCGCAGCCAATTCAGGCCTTCATTCTTTTTTCGGATAGCGTTCTCTGCATAAATTCTGGCACATTCCACATTTTTCTGCTGCAATGCCTGGTGATGAGACAAATACATTGTTAACACTGGAAGATGCATCTGCAATGTACCTCATTTCAATTAATCTTCCATGTATGTGTAGTGTACACATATTTGAACGGTTAAGACCAACACACAGCAATACACTTAATTTGACCGGAAAAAAAATCACAGATTATACAGCATTAAAAACAAAGTGCTATATTCTACTAAGATATATAGGAAATACAACATAGGATGGACGGAGGATACATACAAAACAAAAATAATAGTTTGTAAATGTCATCTCTTCTTGTTTGCAGAGGTGACATTTGTTGTTAGTATTCTCATTGTATATGAGATATCACTGTGTATCCTTGTGTAAAGTGCATATTGAAAGGTGAAGCTGACAAGTTGACATTAGAAAAACTAACAGTCGCATTTTAAACAGTACAAATGTTTGTGACCCCATCACCATGAGAGAAGTCATGCTGATATCTCCTCTGTAATCTGTTACCCAAACAGTAACAGCGATGTCCAATGACTTTACAAAAGGAATATTAACACAAAAAACAACCAAAGGGCCCTCCTAGTCAATGCTGCCCCCTGCTGACTGATGCGTGACACTCCTGATGTCATACTGTAGGACCAGTACACATGGATTTACTGAATACATTATTTAAATAAAAACAATAATAATAATAATAATTACATGTTATAAAAGCAACAGTTAAAACATGTTGGATTTAGTAATTCTATTGAGAAACAAAACAAACTTGATTTAGATTTAACAATTATCTGGTGGAATTTGATTAATATTTACAAATGATCAAGGAGAAATAGATTTGTATTTATTATTAATCTGGGAATAAAGTATTTACATTTTGTGAATATATGTGTGAAATGTATTTATATTTTTTGAATATCTATTTGAAATGAATGTATGGATTCATATTTATATAATGTACATTAATAATTAGAGTGCATATAACAATAATAACAGAAAAAGATTTCCAATAATTACACCCTAAATTCATGTTTTTTTTATACATCTTGAAAATACAATTGAACATTGCATAAATTGTAATGTTGTTTGATGTAAAAATGAATTGTAAAAAAACGAATATCTTAATGATTTTAATCGACGAGCTAATGGTAAAAAAGTTTGAAAACCAAAAGTGTTTTAGTTCAGAATATTTTAAATATGAGAAAAGACATAAAACATGATGATGTCAAGCAAAGAAAAAAGCTTCCCGTTTGTTTCAAACTCCATCTTAATTACTGACTGTATTATCGACTAATATATTCAATTATGACTCGTCAAATAAGCCTTTATTGTCATTTGTCATCGTCTAGGTTATATTTAAAAATGACTTCATAAATCTGGAGACAAGAGTTCCTGGCACAAAGACAGCCACACCCAAACATCGCCGCCACCCTTCAGCTGAAAAGAGCACAAAGCACCTTCTACAACCTTTATATAAAGATAGAGAAGAAAGAAAAGACACTTTGGCTGCAGATAGGATCCGTCTGGATGATTAACACGATTCACCTGTGGGTGCACTTAGTGAATACAACCTGAAAACTAAGTGTTCAATCTTACGCAGGATCAGTTCCATTGTCCAAGAATCGGAGATGTCCACCATCAAACAGAACAAAGAACAATAGGAGGTCAAACTATTTGGTCAAAAACATGTGCCTTTCCTCGTGCCTAAACACCCTCCAAAAAGAGGAGCACAAACAGCTACTTAAATGAACTATCATAATTACACTTAATAAACGTTCAAATAATCTAAAGAAAAGAAATGTTTAACTATGAAATAATACTGAACAATGAATATCTCCAACACAAAGCTTGACCTTTTAAAAATAAATAATGTAATTGTTCCTTTTTGTAGTGTTCACAGTAGAGATGAAGATAGAAAGTCATTACAGAGGGGGAGAGGAGTATAACAGACGGAAAGGACACTGACGACACATTGTGATGACATCATTCAGCCCCGCCCCAGAGGCTCGGCTTCAGCCTGGCAGTGTGCTCACCTTCTTGACCTTGGCCTGCTCCTTCTCAGCCTCCTTCTCTGACTTCTTGGCCAGTCTTTCGAGCTGCTTGGAAGTGAACTGTGACCCACAGAGAAACATTCAAAGTAAATGAATAAACAATGAACATGTTTAAGTTAGAACAACCTGATATAGATTAAACCTTTTTGCAGGTACATACCTTTAGCTGGAAGAGTGTTTCTGTGGAGACAGAGTGTGTATTATATAAACAGTAACATATAGCAATATACTAACTTTGAATTATATAATAATAAATTGTTAAGAAAATTAACAGAATTGTTCAAAAAGAAACAGTAAGGAGACATATACAGGAACCTTTTACTTCTAAATGTTTTCAGAAGTAGTTCTTAAAAG
Source organism: Gymnodraco acuticeps (assembly GCF_902827175.1). NCBI lineage: Eukaryota > Metazoa > Chordata > Actinopteri > Perciformes > Bathydraconidae > Gymnodraco > Gymnodraco acuticeps. The sequence goes on from NW_022992185.1 coordinate 694,412, forward strand.
AAACCTACATCTGACGCCCTTTGCATCGGGACAACCTTTTTCTTGATAATCATTTTGGTTCATATTTGGTATGGTCCTCTGGTGCCTCTTTTCCAATACGCTTTACAAATATTATCAAAAAACTACAAATACACAACTGGAGACAATATAAATGATTCTAACATAAAATCATAAAATGCAAAGATGCTGTCAAATTCAAAGCAAAACAGAAACAAAAAACAATATATAGAGTATAAAAAAGGCATCAAAGAATTTGTTCTGGAAGAGCTTTCAGTTATCATGTACTGAGGAAATAATAAAACATGATTCACTATATCAAATGTGTTATCTTACTTTTTATAACCTAGCTCAATTAAAATGTCCCTATAATATAATCAATAAATAGAACTTAAAGAAAAAACAACAACTTTATTTTACATTCTGGTGTAAAAAGCTAGTGTTTCTTTCGCATAAGTGCTCATGTTTTGAGCAATTGTAAACCTTAGAGTCTGATATAGTTTGTCGAAGCTAACATATTATTTCAGAAAAAACTAATTAATAGTCAGTGTAGCAACTATAGTTACATAATATGATAAACGCAACAACTGGAAATCAAAACGCCTGACAGCTGAGCTAATAAAGCTAACAACCAAGCTAACCAGCTAATGTAAGCTAACATTAGGTTGATTATATATAGCTTAAAACAGGAAACAACTATCAAGACGGATCGTTAGGCTGTTAAATCAGGACATACCATCCATGTCAAGAAGAATTTGATTCCAGTTGAGCACAGGAAAATATATGTAACAGTCTCGTCTCGGTTTGTTTTGATGGTGGATCTGAAACATCTGATACTGGACTTCCTGGTTCGGGTATTCTTCTTCGCTTTTTTTTTTTTAAATTACAGGTTGCAAACGTTAGTTATGAAGTGCATACTGCCACATACTGGACTGGAGTATATCGTCACGTGCATTAATATGATTGTATTAATATATGCTAGTTAATAAAGGTTTAACTTGTTCAAACGAACAGGTAATACAGAGAATATAATACATGTAAAGTAACGTGTTATTACCATACATAGACTGTATATATAAAGGTTATTACTATCAGTGGTGGAAAGTTACTAAGTGCTTTTACTAAAGTACTGCACTCAAGTTCAAATGTAAGGTACTTGTACTTAACCCCAGTATTTTAATATTTTTAATTGAACCCTTTCACTACTTTATACTTCTACTCTGCTACATTTTGGTAGCCAATTGTGTTCTTTTTAATCCACATAATTTATTTTACATATTTGTTAACTAGTTACTTCATAAATTCTGATGTTGACACACAATACTTAGGAACAACTTAAAGAATATGAGTATTCATATTGATTTAACCATCCAACATTATATTTAAGTAAATCTAATCATGAGTGGTTTAACATAAATTGTATTTGAAGTTTTTGGTTTCACAGCTCCAGCTTCTTAAAGGTGTCCTAAAAAATGCAAAATGCACTTTTTTAATGTCTTTTAAACAAAAATATTTGTTTCACAGTGTGTCAGAAAATAAAACCCTCTCTCTTTTCACTCTGATCCCCACATCTCTAAAAATGGGGTGGGTACAATGGAGCTGATCCAAATTTGCTGCCGATATGACGGTAATATCAGAAATGTGGGCTGGCTTTACACCCACGGCCCTATCAGAAAGGGCCCTATCAGAAACAATGCGCAACGTGCTTTGGAAGTAATGGTCTGTGTTTACATTAGCACTCAGAGCTAACCTGTACGGGAGAGAGTATGTGGAAAGGACCTTGTAGTACACCCGCAAG